>NW_024609880.1:75071065-75157365 GCF_016920785.2 Ixodes scapularis | reverse complement strand
GAAAAAAACCGCCTCAAACTGTTGCTCATTCTGTTGCAACCTCAATGGGCGTGCCGGAATCGTGTGAACCAGGTGTTAATGAAAGCTGATGTAATGGTCTCGGCTGCATACAATGTCTTGTATAGGTGTCGCTTCCAGCCAGCAGGTAAGCCGATCCACAATAGTGAGGAGGTATCGATAGCCTTAGCAGGGTAGTAGACGTCCAACAAGGCCGATATGAACATTTTCAAAACAGCTGGCATAGGGCAAAAGTTTCTCAAGTAGTTATGGTATGCCAGTGCAGTTTCACTTACTATCAGCGTAAACACGCTCCTAGCTGTAAAACTTGGCATAGGCTTCAGCTCGACACCTCTGTGCAACACGGACAGATTTTAGGCACCATGCTGAATGTAGCCTGCCTTTAAAGTTCCAAGGAAAGTGGTGAAATGAGATGCGCCCTCTTTAGCTGGAAAGACCCTAGACCAGCTATGTGCCTACTGAGTCAAACAAGTAATCCTCAGAAATAAACCCTCGGGACAATTCTACGGTGACGGGTAAAACTAACTTTAGCATGGAAGGAGAGGGGGGCACCGGGTAAAACTAACTTAACCATGGAAGGAGAGGGGGGCACCAGAGTGGGGCTTTGTGTCAACCTCAACAAGGAGTTCGCCCTACGCCAACTTTTTCATTTGAGTTTCGTTCATATATAGTCAAGGATGGGCTCACCATGTAGTACATCACCAATAGTAAAATACAAACGTCTCAAGCACCTAAGTTACCCGTCAGCCCATATCGAGCTACTTCACTTACCGGGGCACCCCCCCTCTCCCTTTTTGCCCCCCCCCCCCGCCCCCCCCCTGGCTCCGCCCCCCCTCCGTTCACCGCCCGATCAGCAGCGCCAATACCCTTCACTCAGGAGCGCGGTCATACACGTCGTAGTTGAACGCAGTCAAGAGGGTGACGGCGAGGCAGGCGAAACGAACGACCCAGTCGACGCAAAGCCTTCACGTGCACGCGAGCTGCAAACTCATATGCTTGAGCTCAGTTCACCCACTCTACGCCACACCAGCTGGAGGTATCGAACGACCTGCGCACCGCTCGAGTTTCCACCACCTCACCGACGCGTCTGACCGCAGACACCGCGCTGCACCAGCACCTGCTGCACTCGACGAATTGACGCTCGACGGACTTTGCCAACGCCACGGACGCGCCGACGCCAGACCGCCACCGACCGCCAGACCAGCCAGGCGCTTGCCGTTGCCGCGCTAGCAGAGCCGAAGGCGCGGCGCGCCCAGCTTCCGCCAAGTGACGTCATAGGATATTGATATAATGAGACAAACTAATTTACAATATGTTTACCATGCCTTAGACTTTATAGCACCGCTTTTTTACATAAAATAGTAGCTCAATAGCCTTATTTTATTTATACCACGTGACCTTTTAATTTCAAAAGTGCATAAAAATAGAGTATAAATATATTTGTGGGCTATATAAGTTTATAATATTGCTGAATATATAATATTAAAGTAATCTTATATTAGTTTTATAAGTCACGTGGTTTTATACGTCACTTCCGGTGTTGAAGGAGTCTTATCTGTGTGGATGCGGCTCCAGCGACGGCCGTCCGAGGAGCCACTGCCAAAAATTATTCTTACCCTGGTGACTCCTAATGCAGGAAGTGAAGTCGGCTGTGTCCACCAGCAGCGTCTATTTGATATGTATTAAAAATTCTCAGCAAATGAAATAGAACACAGTAGCCAGATGGCGCAAGTCATCGTTTATTTCGATGAGTTGTAACACTTGATAACTTATGTCCATAAGTAATGTAGGTCACTGTCGATTCTTCATCCTAGATAGGGGTGTCGTGAATAGGGGTGTCGCGAACTTTTGTCGACCCAGATTTTTTGGTCGAACTTCCGGGGTTCGACGAACCTTCGAACTTTTCACCAGATTCGACCGGTTCGACTTTATGCACAGTGTGGCCAGACCTTAATACAAGCATGTCTAGGTTTGGAGAATGTTTTTTGATGCAAGGGGTTATTTTATTTTGTGAACAGCTGCAATTAAAAGAAACTAATTCTAATCACTGAAGAAGTTAATAACTTAATTTTTAGTACTGTATTGACTGAAATAGCCAATCAGCGCTGCACTTAATTCATCTCTTAGCCATTACCATCCAATCCGAAGCCAACTGGCCAGCCTGTCGCGCATGCGCACACGAGTCGAACCTCAATACAAGGTTCGTCGAATTTTCCACTAGAGGTCGAAAAAGTCGAATCTGGTTGAGCCTCCCTACTGGTCGAACTCGAACCTCGGCCGGTTCGCGACACCCCTAATTTGAACGAACGCTGTGGTCGGCGAGCGGCTTGATTACAGTGGCTGGTTCTGCTTTTGGTGGTGTTTTGATACTGCACGAATTTGTGATCCTTAAATATCTTTTGTCAAGGCCCTGGATGGACTGACATCTTTCCTCACCTGTTGATTTCTCATAAGAAACAAAGCAAGGTATGTTACCGTAGTTTGCATCGCTGGACTGTTTCCGTCAGTAAACGGTAAACATTTCACTTTGAAAATTATTTTATCATGGACCGCGCCCTCCTGGGGACTTGCTGAGTTAAAAATAGGACGATCTTTCTCTGTTTCTGCTTCCCTGTAGTGCGAGTTGAATGATCATGGAGGTAGGAAGCTTGTGGAGGCGGCATCTCCCGTCACCTCTACAGAATCGGAGAACTTCCTAGAGCGGATGCATCAGCTTCAATACAGGCCAAAATTGGGAGTGCAGGAGTGCAGTGAATGATGGAAATAGATAAAAAAAAAAAAAAAAAAAAGATAAGAATGCGGTAAAAAGGTATTGGGAGCACATTAAAGCGGAGGGGAGGAGGAAGACAGAGGGTTTCCAACACTTACTGACCAAACAGGCGGGGAGAAGGGTAGAGGGGAAAGAGGCACGATCGAAGAGGCTTTCTCCCAGCTTGAGCAGGGGGGGACAGTGAATAGCAAGGTCATCAGCAGCGTAGAGGAGGAACAGAATTGTGTAACGATGGAGGTGACTACAAAAGAATGGAACAAGGCAGAAAGTAAGGTTCCAGCAGGTACAGCGACAGGCCCAGACGACATACCCATGGAACTCATAAAGACTAGGGATGTCGCAAACCACATTAGGTTCGATATCGAAGGTTTCGATATTTTCGAAGCGAACTGAGGTTCGCAATTGAAAAATTTCAATATTTTTGTACCAACCGAGGTTCGAATTCGACGAATTCGCAACTTTCAATCATAGTAGAGTTTCGAATTAAAAAAGTTAGAAGCTTTCACGGTTTCTAAAATTTCGGGTTTGAATATTTCGAATCATTTTTTACTTGAAGGTCGATAAATTCAAAGATTTCGAACTTTCCTAACTTAAAATCGAGATATTAAAAATTTTTTTAATTTCTTGGGATCTGAAGTTCAAAAAATTCGAAGATTTCGAAATTCTTTGAATATAAAATTCCAACGCTTCGAATTTTTATAGACATAAAGTGTGAAAAATCGAAGATTTTGAATTTCTTTCTACATTAAGTTCGGAAGGTTTGAAGGTTTCGATTCTCTTTTAACACTAAATTCGAAAGAAAAAAAAAAACTTAGAACATTTTGGATTTCTTTTAGGTCCAAGTTTTCAATGTTTGAAGTCCGGTTTCCATGTTCCTCCACAGTTTCAGTTTCAAATAATGTTTTCACGGCTCATTGGTTTTCACGAAATCAGGATTAGAAAGGTTAGGGTGTGATATTTAGACTCCGCGAAGTTGGTCAGGCAATTAAATGAGACGACGAGTGTCCCAGATGTGCTGGAATATTTGCCAGTGCAGAGTGACATGCGACCATAGATCAGTAAATATGATTGCCAGCCCGGGGGGTGTCTTCAACGTGCATCACACAGTAGTGATCACACGAATGCGCTGTTTTACGATACTCATCCAGTTCGAAACGGCAGGGTCGGGCAGGAGGTTGAGGCTCAGAAACACCTTGAAGCGACCTGGCAAACTACCTCCCCACCCCTTGCATGATGGTAGTTATCCGATCGAATGCCGCCCGAGTGATGCTGGCATATAGTAAGTTGAGTTTGTAGTTTATTTATATGTAGTGATGCTGGCATATAGTAAGTTGAGTTTGTAGAAATTATTTATGCATATGTATAGCTACTGTCGCTTTTCACTGCATAAAAGATAGCGTTGGTGGTCATTGTCGTAAACTTGTTGTCGGAAGGCACTACTTGTAACATGCTTATTGGTTCGGAAGTTCAAAGCTATGTCTTTTCAACCTTAATAACTGTGCCATTAATAAAAAAAAAAATAAACATAACAATAAATGCAAAAATAAAAAGCTGGAGAAAAAAAAAAAAAAAAACCTATCAAGAATTGGCCGGAAG
This sequence comes from Ixodes scapularis, assembly GCF_016920785.2. NCBI lineage: Eukaryota > Metazoa > Arthropoda > Arachnida > Ixodida > Ixodidae > Ixodes > Ixodes scapularis. Next base: position 75,152,981 of record NW_024609880.1, on the reverse strand, counting down.
TGTTGTATTCTTGCATATTCAGAGGCTCAGAACTTCGAAACAAGTTTCTCCTACCAAAATGTGTACAGGCTAAAAGAAACGTCCCAAGAACGTGAAGGGAGAAAAAAAAAATGTTTTTTTTTTAATGACGTGCTGAACTCAAACAATATTAGAAATCTTCTCCCATGAGTTAATTTATTTCTAAATGTGAAAAAACAACAAATATTCTGCAGATGGCAAGAATATGTACTGTCTGTGGTTTTAATTTAAATGCGATACCTCAAACAACTTAGACAAAAAAAAAAAAAATACCAAGTTTAGGGCATAATTGTCCGTAGATACATGTTTGGACATTTCTTCGAAACTCATCTTGAATAACAATAATCACATCTTACGACACTTACCTAGGCTATACATAGATCATTTTTAAAAAGTTTTAATATCTCTATCATAAATAGCTTCGGCTATAGCATGCTTCAAATATGGCACAAACGACAATCGTCAAGAACCCGTCGTCCTTTTTCGCCCCTTCGGGTAATTTATTTCTTTAAAACTAAGCATGCCAGAACATTGAAATAAATGGCATTGTCTTTTATAAGGAACGCAACACCGCATGTAAAAATTCGAAAAAAAAAAAAAATTACGAATGTATCTCACTACTTGAATTCAAATGAAACCGTCCGCCGGTCTTTCGAAGTTCGACGAACGTCTAACTTTTACCCTAAAAGTTTGAAGTTCGTCGAACTATTGACTGTTCAGGATTGGAAAGTTTAAATCTTTTCGAATTCTCTTGATAAATAAGTTCGAAAATCATAGAATCTTTTTATCTATCAAGTTCGAAAGTTCGACGAGGATCAAATTTTGCAGCATAATAATTTCGAAAGTTCGAAAAGGATCAGACTTTTTACTGTAATAAGTTTGACAGTTCGAAAAGCGTCGAACTTCTTAGTTTAACAAGTTTGAAAATTCAACTTCGTTGAATTTTACGATATAAAAAATTAAAAACTGCGAAATCTTTTGAACCTTTCGAACTGCTTGATTTCATCATCGAAACTTCGGTTCGAAAAAAGTTCACGGCATCCCTAACAAAGACACATGGGCGTACCAACCGGGGGTACAAGGGGAGCGCTTCCCCCCCAGTTCTCAGCCAGAGTAGGGGGGGCAAGGCATGTGTTTTGCCCCCACTGAAACAGCCGCCACTGGACAAGGCAAACACTGGCCGGCAGCGCCCAAAGGATACCAAGGGCACCGGCCCTGGGGGGCCTGGTTTCCCCCCCCCCCCCCCCCCCCCCCCCCCCCAAACTCAAAAACAAGTTGGTACGCCACTGTAAAGACACTAGGTAAAACAAGCAGATTGAAGTGACGGCATGAGATTAACCAAGTAATTATGGAAGGAGAGGTACCCAATGATTGGAAACTAGGTAAAATTAAACTAATACTGTAAAACCCTTAATGTTCGCGAGCCCTCAATTTTCGCGAATTTCACGAATTGAAGAATTCGCGAAATATAAGGGCACGCGAAAATTTCGGTCTTTAAGATTTTCAATGCAGGCGTCTGTAATTCGCGAAATTTAGTAGCCGCGATTATGTCATCTGTGACCGATTTGCGAAAAATAGGGGCCGCGAAAATAAAGGGTTTTACAGTATATAAAGGCAAAGGAAGCAAAGACAATATTAAGTCATATTGCCCGATAACGGTAACTTCAGTTCTATGCGGATTAGGTATGTAGATAGTAAAGCGTAGAATGGAGGAATGGGCAGAAGATATGCAAATGCTGGATGAGCTCCAAAATGGACTCCAAAGAGATAGAAGGCTAGGAGATAACTTATTTGAAGATGACTTATTTGTCACCACTCAGTGTATAGAAATAACAATGAAGAACCAAACTCCTTTATGGTTAGCTTATTTGGACATCAAGGGAGCATACGATAATGTAAGCCAGGAAAACCTCTGGGGTCAGTTGAATGTGTATAATTTAGATGCAAATTTGGTTAGGTTTCTTCAGCAGGTGTACACAGACAATAAGGTAGTTATAACATGGGAAGCAGAAACTACACAACCCGCAGCAATAAAATGAGGACTCTGTCAAGGCTGTCCACTGTCACCTCTGCTCTTTATGATATATCACAGTGAAATGGAAAAGAAATTAGAGCAGGGCAACTTAGGTTTTAATGTGAGTTATATGGAAGGAGGGTGGAATGTAATACAGGTATTATGATGACTGATGTATGCGGATCACATAGTACTCGTGGCAGATAACTAGAATAACTGGAAGGAAGCGCCGAAAGACAGGGACAAAAGAAGTAGGTAACGACGACACGAAGACCTACTTCTTTTGTCCGTCTTTCGGCGCTTCCTTCCAGTCATGAACAACCAACTAGCCCAACTTAACATTCTGTAACTAGAATACATTACAGAAACTAGCTGGAATATGTGGAGAGGAAGGGGACACTTTGGGCATGAGTTTTAGTAGTGACAAGTCTGGAGTAATGGTGTTTAACTATGGAAAAAAGGAACCCCTGAGGATACAAGACATTGTAATAGACCATGTAGGAAAATACAAATATCTGGGAGTCTGGCTCAATGAGGGAGGGAAATATCTAAAGGTACACGAGGAGAATATAATTAGAAAAGGGAAAGAAATTAATCTGTTAAAAAGCTCAAGGCACTATAGAACTATAACCATGAAGTTGTCAGAGGTATATGGAAAAGAGTGATGGTACCTGGACTGTCCTTTGGCTATGGGGTACTGTGCATGAAATGGGAGGTTCAATCAGGATGAAAATTTCGACAAAGCGTAGACAGATTTGCACTGGGAGCACATGGAAAAACACCAAATGAGGGAGTACAGGGGGACATGGGACAGTCGTCTTTTGAGAGCAGGGAGGCAATTAGTAAGTTAAAATTTGAACAAATGGTTACTGAAATGGATGATACACGGTGGGCACAGAAGGTATTCAATTATACATGAAAAGTTTAAACACAAAATGGACAAACCAAACCCGAAAGCTTACATTTAAATACCTGCACACTGGTGATGGGGCTGAGCAGAATATTTCACTGGAAAAAGGGGTGAAAGAGGCAGAGAGGAAAATGTGGGCGGGAAGAATGCAGGAGAACTCAGCTCTAACGGTGTACAGGTCATAACAGAGACCCCTTTCGAAAGTGTGCCCTCTGTTGGAAGCTGTGAAGTCCCTGCACTATGATGGACATAAAAGACACTGCCAATCTTGGAACCCTAGAATCTCTACGAATGCCACTTCATTTTTAGCTTATGTAATTTCAGAATCTCACCTTCTGTGGTGTTACTTGTTCTGCCATTGTGCAGTGCTTCAGACCCTTTAACAAATGGGCACTTGACTTTCGAAACGGGTCTATAACGCCAATGAAAACACCCTATTCGAAAGGAAAGAAGGTTGAAATCAATCTGTGGCCCTTCCTTTCTTCGTGCTGATTGTGCCGAGATGAAACAAGGCTTCTCATATCAACTCAGTGCAAAAAACCCAGTAACAAAGAAAATATTTTTGTTGAACGCTTTATCTTTGTTACTGCCAAAAGGAAGTACTAGCTGACCGGCTGCGACCAAAGTTGCATGTTATGAGTATCTTGAGAGTAAGAGCTACTTTTTTCAAATCTTTTGTAGGTCCAGCACATGCAGTAATGCGTAGATATCATCAGTAGAAGATGTGTGTGTGAACGTGTGGAACAATGTGGCATTGTCTTTTTCCTTGTCTATCAGTCAAAATACATAGTTGCGAGTGAGCGCTCTGTCCTGTTGGGTTTGTCACTTCTTTCTGTACCTTTCTGTGCTCTTTTAGCCCATTATGTTTAACAACTACCAACTAGCTCAGCTTCAATCTTACTATGTTTATTACTCTACTTGGATACTTTTCAGATTTCAGTATTTGAGTAACTTAAACTCAGTAACTTAAACACTTTTTCTGAATATCTTGTAGAAGCCTGCTTTTACGTAGCCTAACTCGGAACAAGAACATTGCCTTGCACAATCGTATGGTACTTGATTGGCTTTTCTTGTGACTGAAATACAGCAACACTGATTCGTTGTTCTGAATAGATGTTGGCGATAAGCTCTCCTTTGTAGATTGTCCAAGGTTGGAATGAAGAGGAGTGGAATTTCATTAGGACCACTGCTCAGTACTCTACCAAAACTAAATAGTGTTCTACCATTTTTTTTTGTCATCCTGGTTTTGAACATTGAAGCTTTTTTTTTAATTCTACCAAATCGACAAAAATTCTTCTAGCGAGTGTTTTTTTATTTTGTTTTTCAGTTTTATCTGAAGCACAATGATCCTATATAGAGGTGCAACTGCAATCAATGATAAAAATATGGTGTTGGTTTTCATGGTTCTGATCAATGAAATCTATTATATTCTGACTGGGTGTGCATTATCCAGTGACAGTTTGTCACCATGGATTGTGTAAATGAACGCTCAGTTCTGTATCTAATTCTCCAGTGCAGACCCTCGGTATTATTAGACCAATAAAAATAATAGTAGTTTCATCCTTAGATTATACAAGTGCTGTCTGTTGTAGCTTTAGGAGACATAAGATCAGCATGCTCGTTATAAAACCTAGGGACTTTGATAAGTGCTTATAGCAACACAAACATTTTTTTTTGTTACAATTTTTTGTTAGGCTACAGCACTGCATTTCTGCTGCTGCTTTTTACAAAAAGTAAATCATAAAGTTGAGCTGGTTAGTATGTTAAATAAAAAATAACACTCCAAAACACACACGAAAGAAAACAAGTATAAGAAATGTACACCAATTTTACACAACATTGGTCAGTGGTGGGGGGACATTGAGATTATACAACAAAAATACGATATAATTATAATATCCTTTTTTTTCCAGGAAAATGTCCTGCTGTGTGCCATACTGCTCATCTCACAAAAGGAAGAAGGAAAGACGGAGCTTTTATGAATTCCCTGTGGATGAGAGACTATACGGCAGGCTTGGCTTGAGGCTGTCCGAAGGAAAGGCTTCGTTCCAAATGACAAGTCAAGCAGCAGCCTTGTTTGTGGTGTTCATTTCCAGAGTTCCGACTTCAGACAAGGACTGACGGCTCGTCGTTGTCTGAAGAGAGAGGCGGTACCAAGCATTTTTCCGGGTTATCCTCCCTACCTGCAGTCACCCCCGTGTAAGAAACACTGTATGCTTGTGCGAAAAGAACTAGACCAGAAAGTCGAGCTCAGGGAAGAAGTTCAAAGCTCACCAGAACAAAATTCTGGTGCAACCGATCACAGCGGGCCTGTTGCGCAGTTTGATTCAGGTGCTACCAAGAGTGGTTGCCCCAGGCAGGGTCTTCAACTGGAGACTGTTATTTCTCCTGTCAGCTTGCCTGCAGTAAAAAAGAGGCTAGTGCGAGATGCAAACTCAGGAGACACACTCACATTATCGTCGGATCTTCAACTGGAGACTGATATTTTTCATGTCAGTGTGCCCGCAATAAAAGAGGAACGTGCGGAAGATGCGAGCTCAGGAGATGGACTCACATTATCACGAGATCTTCAGCTGGAGACCGTTATTTCTTCTGCCAGTGTGCCTGCAGTTGAACAGAAATTTGTGCAAGGTGAAAACTCTGAATATGCATTCCCATCGTCAACAGATAAAAGAGTAACACTTCCTTTCACCACCATTGCATCTGCTAACCAGACAACAGAGGACTTGCTCCCACGTAGACAGCGTGACGTTGCAGAAATTCAGCGCCTTAGGGTGACTGTTTGTAGAAGAAATAATACTGTCCAACGACTCAAGGAAGAAAACGAAATTCTCAAAAGGGAACTGGCGGCTTTTGAAAAGGACACACTGCATTCTACATTGCATAAATGCCTGCAGCTGCAAAAGATTTCCAGTACGAAGTTTTCTTTTGAAAACTGCTTGATCGAACAACTTGGAAATGCACTCCAGGCTAGACCAGTGTGGTCACCAGAGTTTGTCAGAGAATGTTTAACCCTTTATTCTATTTCACCAAAGGCCTATCACCGCATCAAAAGCCGTGGCCTTTTCAAGCTTCCATCAAAAAGTACCATCATCCGCCTTTTTCACAAGTCTGAGGGGGAAAGTGGAGTCAGATCATTCATGGAAAAACAGCTAAAGGACAAAGCCGCAAGTATGGAAGATGAGGATAGACTGTGCTCAGTTGGGGTTGGTGAAGCTGAACATTTGAAGGACGAGGAAATACTATGCGCAATTGCAGTTGAGGAACCTGAGCAGTTGGAAGACCAAGAAAGGCCGTGCTCAGTAGTGGTTGATGAAGCTGAACATTTAGTAGACCAAGCAAAACTAGGCTCGATTGCGATTGATGAAGCTGAACATTTGGAAGGACAAGAAAGAGCATGCTCAATTGTGGATGAAGCTGAACATCCGGAAGCCCAAGAAAAATCAGGTTCAGATGTGGATGATAAGGCTGAACATTTGGAAACCCGAGAAAGACAAGTATCAGTTGTGAATGATGAAGCTGAACATTTAGAAGGCCAAGATCACCATAGGAACCGTGCGGATCTAATTCAAGCCCCGACCAGGGCGCCCCTAGCGGCAAACGGGTCCGTTGCATCGGGCATCTTCTGCCAGTCGCTGCGTTGGTTGTGCGTTGTAGTGGGTTAGCGCTGTAATTTCTGAGATGGCTATTCCGCACCAAGAAAGCCGCAACAATTGCTGCGTGGTCGGCAAGATCGCGCACGCCACGAAGTACTACATCGTCCCTTCGAAGCCGTACGAGGCGGAGTACTGTGCGACCTGGGTACGACTTGTGCGTCCATACAGGTTAGTGGTGTTTCTTACTTTCCAGTTCGCGCTTTGTTTAAGCTGCTGACGAATAATACAATTAACTTTTTTTCTCTTCTAGCGACGATGGAACAGCATCGACACCGACGGCAAACTCTAAAGTATGCAGCAAATAATTCGCCGGAATCGAGAAGCGGAATGCGGTCGCCCTCCTAAGCCTACCGTTGGATGTTTCCATCAGCCTACAGAAAGATAGTAAAAAAAATCGCGGAACGGCGCGAAAAAAAAAAAAAAAAATCGCCCAGTTATTGTCAAGCTGATTCAGAAATAAACGTACATAATTACCGCAGTCCACTCAACGCCAACAAAAAAATTTTGCGGGCGCGCTTAATTTTGTTTGCAGAGTACGGCGCTCCGTGACATCCACTTGTCCGTCGAAACGGACCTCCTTCACGTCGCACACGCGGCCAGATTCATGAAACAGTTTTCTCTTCGTCATATTGGCACCACGGAAGAAGCTTTCTGGATTCGTAACCGCCTTAAACCCCGTCGTAATCACCCCGGGAACACTGTCCGCTGTGCTGCTAATCGCCACTGCTTCCCCCCGATGATTCTGCACCGGCTACCGAAGAAGCTTTCCGGATTCCCTCTGTGCTGCGAGCAAATATCGTCTGCTTCAAACACCATTGCCTTGGAAATTGCGTTCTCAGAATTTGCACAGGCATCCGATATTATTAAAATTTTGATAAAGTGTTTAGTGCTCTACTAACTTCACGACGGACTAGTTCTGAAAAGTGTGAACTCGCCGTTCATTTTTTAATCAGCCGTGTTGTGTCGATCTCCACATATATGAGGGCTGTGCGGTTGAAGTTTCGCTGCGCATACACAGCGCCACTCCTCCCCCTGGCGAGGCGCGCCGATACCAGTTAGAAGTATGAGGAGCAGACGACGCAGGAGGCTGGTGCGCTTGTCGTGCTGGCCTCGCGCTTCGTAAAGTAACGTACCGAATGCAAAAGGCACCCAAATGTCACAGCATCGTAGTAAACAGAAAGGTATCCACCTCCCGAAAAGTTTTGTTTAGTTCCTGAGAGGTGATTCAAGAAAGATCGCTAGAAGCATGAATCGCCAGCTGTGCGGAGGACAGGTTTAATTATTGTTTCTCTATCTTGTCGCGTGATTCAGTAATGCAGCTACGCTTGCTTGTCACATTAATAAGGAGTTTTCGTAGGTCACACGCGAGAGCATGCAGGGGTTTTGCGTGGCGCCCGTGGGGCCCGCAATCCGACACTGACGTTCTACGATAAGTGCCTAATGTAATAGCTACGATGGTTCCCCATGGCTGTCTACAAACGAAACCCGAATACGCAGTTACCATTTTTTTTTTTTTATAAAATACTTTAAATTTGAGAACCAAGCTCACTTTGCTTACCCGCCAATTGTGTAGCGGGTAAGCGGCAACAGACTTAGGGAAAAATTAGGCAGATAATCGTAGCCCCTATTGCGTACTGACTTGAACGCATAATTGAAAAGAAATTGATGGTTGTATTTTATTTTTTCTATATAATATTAAAATGATGTAGTTAGCCCACAACAGGCATAATTACTTCCTAAGGGCGTCACAAAATTAGACACGACAATCTCCCTGGGTCGACCAATTTGAGCGTGTTGGCGATGTTAGATGTTCCTAATATAATAGCTAGGATGGTTCCCCGTGGGTGTCGACAAAATAAACCCGATTATGCAGTTACTATTCATTAAACAAGTTTAAATTTGAGAACCCAGCTCACTTTGCTTACTAGCCAGTTTTTCATTTTGATAAATTAGTGGAGACTGGGTCGGGAGAACTAGAAACATCAATGAAAAAATAGTGAGTGCGCAGGCTCGCTGGTGGATGTTGATCATGATTAGGGATGTCGCGAACCACCCTAGGTTCGATTTCGAAAGGTTTCGATATTTGCGAAGCGAACTGAGGTTCGATTTCGAAAAATTTCGATATTTTCGTACCGACCAAGGTTCGAATTCGAAAAATTCGCAACTTTTGACCACAGCGGAGTTTCGAATTCGAAAATTTCGAAGCTTTCACGGTTTCTAAAATTTCGAAATCGAATATTTCGAATATTTTTTTACTTCAGGTTCGATAAATTCGAAGATTTCGAAATTCTTTGGAAAAAAAATTCGAAAACTTCGAACGCTTCGAATTTTTACAGACATGAAGTTCGAACAATTCGAAGATTTCGAATTTCTTTCTGCATAAAGTGCGAAGGTTTCGATTTTCTTTTAACGCTAAACTAAAAAAAAACAAAAACAAAAAAAACTTTGAAGCTTTTGAATTTATTTTTAATCCAAGTTTTCAAAGTTCGAAGTCCGATTTTCAAGTTTTTCCACAGTTTCAGTTTCAAATAACGGTTTCACGACTCACTGGTTTTCACAAAATCAAGTTTAGAAAAGTTAGGGTGTTATATCTAGATTCTGCGAAGTTGGTCAGGCAATTAAATGAGACAACGAGTGCTTGATTTTTCACAAAATCAAGTTTAGAAAAGTTAGGGTGTGATATCTAGATTCTGCGAAGTTGGTCAGGCAATTAAATGAGACGACGAGTGCCCCGGGCGTGCTAGAATATTTGCCAGTGCAGAATTGTGACCGCCAGCCCCCGGGGGGGGGGGGGGGGGGGGGGTCTTTAACCTGCATCACGCAGTAGTGATTACACGAACACACTGTTTTACGAGACTCATCCAGTTCGAAACGGCCAGGGGCGAGCAGGAGGTTGAGGCTCGGAAGAACCTTGAAGCGACCTGGCAAACTAGCTCGCCACCCCTTGCACGCTGGAAGTAATCCGATCCGGTGAAGTTTATAATTGTCCTGGAGGTTTATTTTCTGGGACGGAGGAATCGCCTCGCAAAAAGCACAAAAGCCGACACAACTCGAGGTCGAGGAGCGTTCTACCATACAAGTGGCGTCGGAAGAGGAAAAACGGGGGGAAAGAGGGTAGCGGGGGGGGGGGGGGGGGGGGGGGGGGGGCTGGGTTTTAGCCTTTTTCTCTCCCTTGCAGGTATTTCGGACTGTTAAAGAAAACAATACGGGGAAAGAGGGCGTGATCGAGCTTATTTTAATCTGAAATTATTTATGCATATGTGTAGCTACTGTCGCTCTTCACTGCATAAAAGGTTGCGTAGATGGTCATTGTTAGAAACTCGTTGTCAGAAGGCACTACTCGTCACATGCTTAGTGGTTCGGAAGTTTAAAGCTGTCTTTTCGACCTAAATACCTGTGCCAAAAAAAAAAAGAAAAAGAATAAATGCGAGAATAAAAAGCAGGAGAAAAAAAAAAGCTATCAAGAATTCGTCGGAAGTGTTCTATTGCATATTCAGAGGTTCAGAACTTCGAAACAAGTTTCTTTTACCAAAATGTGTACAGGCTAAAAGAAACACGTCCCAGGAACGTGAAGCGAAAAAGAAAAAAAAAAGTTTTCTTTTAATGACGTGCTGAGCTTAAACACTATTAGATATGTACTGTCTGTGGTGTTAATTTAAATGCGATACCTCAAACAACTTAGACGAAAATAAATATCAAGTTTAGGTCATAATTGCAAGCAGATACATATTGGGACATTTCTTCGAAACTCACGTTGAATAACAATCATCACATCTTAGGACGGCACTTACCTAGGCTACACATAGATCATTCTTAAAAAAGTATACCATAAATAGCTCCGGCTGCAGCGTGCTTCAAATCTGGCACAAATGATAATCGTCAAAAACCCGTCGTCCTTCCTCGCCCCTTCGGGGATTTATTTCTTTAAACCTAAGCATGCCAGAACATTGAAATAAACGACATTGTCTTTCGTAAGAAACGCAGCACCGCGTGTACTAATTCGAGAGAAAAAAAAATTACGAATGTACCCCACTACTTGAAATCAAATGAAACCGTCCGCCGGTCTTTCGAAGTTCGACGAACGTCGAACTTTTACCCTAAAAGTTCGAAGTTCGTCGAACTTCTGACATTTCAGAATTCGAAAGTTCGAAACTTTTCGAATTCTCTTGATAAATAAGTTCGAAAATTCGAAATTTATCGAATTTTTTGGTCAGTCAAGTTCGAAAGTTCGACAAGCATCGAACCTTGCAGCGCAATAAGTTCGAAAGTTCGAAAAAGATCGAATTTTTTAGCGTAATAAGTTCGACGGTTCGAAAAGCGTCGAAGTTCTTAGCTTAACAAGTTCGGAAATTCGACCTCCGTCGAATTTTACGATATACACAATTCGAAAAATCGAAATCTTTCGAACCTTTCATACTGCTTGATTCGATCGTCGAAACTTCGATTCGAAAAAAGTTCGCGGCATCCCTAATCATGATGTAGAAAACCCGAGACTGTGGTAAAAGCAAGGAAACGGTGTCGAAGACTGACTTTTTTTCTTCGACACAGTTTCCTTGCTTTTACCACAGCCTCGGGTTTTCTACATTATGATATAGAAACATCAACCGTGGACAGAAAGAGGTATCTCATACATGGTTAATATTTTTAGATTTTTCGCCGCAGTCTCGGGCAATTCATCCAAATTGTTAATATACACGCCGGCTCGCCTGCGCTCTCACAGTAATTTCTATCAATTTTGTTCCCCCATGCTTACAAGAGAAGGCGAGTAAGCAGCGAAAGACATGAGGGCCAGTGAGGCAGATAATCATAGCCCGTATTGAGCACTGACTTGAGCGCATAGTCTAAAAGAGATTTACACTGACGGCCGTATCCAGTTCTTTTTTTTATATTATTAAAAATATGTGGTTAACCTTCCAAGTAACTCTAAAACACCAAACCCGGACATTCCTCGGTCAACCGATAAGAGTGTGTTGGCAATATGGGCTGAAATTTAAAATTAAGTATTTTTTTTTTTGCAGAGAGAGAGAGAGAGAGTGAAGGAATATTGACGATGCTCTCCTGGCACACAGACTCAAGATATATCAAGTTTAATTGTACCTAAACTAAACAGCTAACAAAGGAAATAGTGACGCAAATTTTTTTATTTGTTGTGCACCAGAACACTGTTCAAAATTATCATTTTGAGGTCAAAAAAAATAAGTGAAAAAAATGGACGCTTTACAACGCAAATACAGTCGATTGGATATCCCTTTCTTCACTAATAAAATTAAAAGTGGGTTACTGACGCGCGTGCATGAATTGCAATTCTACCGCTTTGACGGCAGCGACAGATACGTGCAAACACAGCAAGGTGTTGCGGCGTATATATATATATATATATATATATATATATATATATATATATATATATATATATATATATATATATATATATATATATATATATATATATATATATATATATATATATATATATATATATATATTTTTTTTTTTTTTTTGTTGGACCCACTCAAAATAAAAGCCGTGGCCTTATTGACGTACCGCTTCGGTTTTTTATTAGAACTTGACCCAGTGTTGCGATCAGGCTGTACGTGCCTCGTCATTAACTTCATTCGGATGAATTAGAACAGGCGCGGCATGCTTCCACCAGCCGGTAACTCCGAGAGGTGACCTGAGTTCAAGGTGGGTCTATGCGACAGCGCAGCTGTGCGCGAAAATACAATTTAAACAATATTACATCCTCATCTTTGTCCGAATAGTCCTGACTTTGAAGAGCTAGCTAAACAATAAAGAAAAAGAGTATTTATCTCAAGGCGGATGCTACAGTCGACGCTGTCTTGCACTGGCGAGACACTTCGCAAACGAAAAATATTCCTATGCCTGGATTATTTGCTCCACCCCGGATACCTGACAGTCAGGCAACCTTTCTTTGCGGAGGTACGCCTCCCTAAAAAATAATCGCGGTTTTTTAACGCACAGAAAGCTTCAACGCGGTGCCCGCCATTGCAACTGGCAGCGCAATGGCGGCAATGGGACGAGCGTACGACTAAGTAGGGCGAATTCGGGCCACGGCGCGGCGCCACTGGTATCGCTCCAGCGCGCCCCCTGGCCCAGCCGAACGGTCTGGAACCCGGAGTACCACGTGACTCGCGCCGAGCCGCTCTGTTGGCCATGTTGTCGGAAAAAACACGGGTTTCAAAGGATTGGTAGCCGCCGCAGGAGCATCGGGCAGCAATGGTGACGAACAGCACGGCGGGCAGTGTCCCCGTCGTGATTACGACGGAATTTAAGGCAGTTACGAGTTCGGAAAGTTCCTTCGGAAGCCGGTGCCGCCGGCTCAGAATCATCGCGAAGTAAAGCGCGAGACACATGCGCGTCAAAACTGTCCGATCCGGCGTGCGAACTGTCGGGAAGATGGCTGCTTTGAATCGCCGCACAGGATGGTTCGCGACACATGGTTGACATGGTTTCCGACGCGTTGTCAGCGTTGTTGCGTCGCTCCGTTCAGCTCCGCCCAGTTTCGGGTGTCCCTCTACTAAATGGATGGATGGATGCTAATGGCTATATTTATAACGGGCGGTAGCTTGCGCCACCTAGCCTAGAACACTAAAATACTTCCCTCGCCCTTTTTGGTTTTTCTGACTTTAAAACAAACAAAATATTTTTATTACCTTCTATTAAAGTGTGCGTGTGTGATTTTTCGTGAGGCTGTTTTTCTGCTCAAAATCACTTAATCGCGAAGGACCGCAGCGGACCTTAGAGCCATCCCAAAGAAACGAGCACTGCGTAAAAATCACGTGACTACGTACCGCGCACATAACTGCGTCTCTCCCGAAGCTCACATGCCATTGGAATGGCTCGTAGCGTCCGCTGCTGTCCATCGAATGTGAAACGGAGTATATTCGGGTTTTGACGGGCTCGATCGGTCCCAAAAGGCAGGCTTGCTTTGGCGCTCGAAATCAGCAGCTCGTTTTGTGCGCGCGGAAAAACTCGATGGCGTCCGTTTCCTTCACAACCACGACTCGCCGCTCGTGACGCACCACGCACCGCCACGTCCGTTTCCCCGAACCACATTGCGCCTCCTCGCCCGATCGGTCCGAAAGTCACTTGACAACATGACCTTCGCCATCCGTGCTCATTGGCTGCGGCCACTGCGGCCTTCCGAAAATCGGACCGTGCGTGCGGCGATATCTGGCAAGTTGGACGCATGCGGGCGCCGGACGGAGCCCCCGTCCGACGCTCCGGTGCGACGAAAACCCTCGCCCTCGGACGTCGTTCCGGCGGTTCGCACGTCGGATCGCATGGCTTTTTCGCGCATGTGTCTATCAGCTTTGCGTCCACGAGTAACGTGAAAAAGTGCAATGACGTGCAAACCAGGTTTGGCCTTCTTAAGGAGATTTTGGCAGTCTGACAACCACAGCAGCGTAGTCTGACAACCGGGGGATGACTACTTCCGTCCGCCATATTGTGGATCTGACTCATAGGAACTCTACGCGATTTCACAGGAATGAACAAGACAAAGAAGTAACGCCATATTGTGTTATCGCGAAATCCGCTGGTTCTAGCGGCCAACAAGCTCCGCCCATCGGCCAAACTCTCTCAGTATAAACGGCTCTGGTGCAAACAAAACACGCCCGATAATATTATATTTTGCTCACAGGAGGCGTTGTTCGAACTTCAAAACTGCCTCTTTCCAAGCAAACGCAATCATGCGCGGAACTGTGTGTATGAACCTTCTTTTTTGTCGACATCGTTTATTGCCAGTCGCGTTGCGAGCGGCGCTATCGGATTACAAGGAACAATAACTGTTGTGTGTCGCTGTTGCGTACCGAGTGTGACAGAACACCGTGGCAGGCCTAACGCGGAAGGCATCAGCTTTACTAACCAAGATATGACAATGCTCGAGGAGGCTCGGCGTAAAAGCGTGTTGGGCTCGAGCAGGGGTGCCTCGGCGCAGGCGCAGAAACTTCTTGTTGGATAAAAGCATAAAAGGCTGTATGGATGTGCTATGGACGATGGGGGAGGAAGTGGCCGAGTGGGCTAATGCGTCTCAGCTCGGAGCGTGGAGCGAAAGCTTGCGCTGGGAACCTCCTGGGCTCGATCCCCGCCGCCCCCGCCCGTTTCGATCTGGATGAGTTTCTTACCGGCACGCGTTCGTGTGATCACTGCTGCGTGATGCACGTTAAAAACCCCAGGTTTAAGGGGTGTCCAAAACAGGACACTACAAAACTCACGACTCCGGCAAATCGTGCCGCGCTCTGCCGCGATCCGCTTTCGGCCGTCGGAGGGAAATTTCCCTCCGTCAAATCTCCCCCTCGCTTCCTCCACGGCGGCCTTGCTCTGCTTATCACGTGGGTTCGGAGAGCCATTCACACGCTCTGTTGGCTGTCGGTCAATCGCTCAAGTCCTCCGCTCACAATACGGAACCGCTTCGGACGCCATCACGCCATCACGACGAAAGTGAATCTCGACAAAGAAAGCAGATCCGAGGCGCGCGAAACGCGCCCTTCGACGCAGGAATGTCCCAAATCCTCGCGAAGCCGGACCTCCTTGGCCTTCGAGCCGAGGCGACGGCGGTACGCGAGGGCGTTGGCGAGGTGAGACAGACGCAGGTGGCGTGTGACGTCAATCTGACGAGAAGAGCAGTCGTGACCGTAAAAATAGAAGCGTCCGCTTCAATTTTCACGTGGTAACCAAGAGGAGATTGGAAGATTGGTGGAAAAGATCTAGGGTTGTGTTAGAACAAATTTTATACAAATTTTAAAAAAGAAGGGAAGACTCCATTTCGTGAGTTTTGTAGTGTCCTGTTTGGACACCCCTTTAGCGGTTGAACTGCACTGGCAAAATTTCTCATCTACAGCTAAGAGACCGATTACCCGTTGAGGCGCATCTCCATCAAGGCTGTATAAACATAAAAAGCAAACCAATTTTTTTTCTTTTTTTTTTTTTTTTTTTTTTGCTACGGGCGAGGTTTGACAGAAGCTTTTTGACATTGACCCGGAGGAGTACCGGAAACAGCAGCTTTTCAGCTCTGAACAGTTTCTGCAGCTCCTTCACCCGTCGAACCATGAATCGCGCGACTGCTGAGCGCGTGCTGACGCTGTCTTCTACGTGGTGTTGGCTGACGGCGAGCTTTCACAGTTCTTCCAACTTCAAGATTGCCGGTCTTGTCGTTTGAGCACGCGCTCTAAAAGTTTCGTCCGCCCATCGGGAATTGCTTGTTACGTTTAACCTCCTCACCCCACCCTTCCCATAATCCCCTTCCTCTGTCACGAAAGGACGACTTTATCAAGGGATCGTGATGTATCCCTTCCTTCAATAAATACGTTCTCTCACTCACTCATGCGCTCTAAACGTCGCCCTCAAATACGACGTCCAGTAAATGCCTCGTATAATGCGCCATTTATGTTTTTCTTCTCAAATCTTTTTTTTTTTTTTTTTTTACGTTGTTGCTACTTTAACGCTTTTCCAGTTAGTCCCCGCCTATTATTCACTAGTAAAAGGCTCTCAGCTTTTCAGCCCACGCGTCCGCGGACTTAATTTTCGTCGTTATTGAATAAAGCAAATTGTTTAACAATTCTTACGATTGAAAACGAACACGTTCACGTCGACCAAACGCCTGGCGAGCCTACATTGGCGTTACGGTCCACGTGACTTAAAAGTTAAATCTTTTTTTTTCCAGTCTCGGGTGTTGCTGTAATCGGTACCTGTGTAACTTTTGGCTGAATTTATTAAACTAATTTGTGCGACTCGCAAACGCTACTTTGGGCTACAACTTTACCAACCTTTCCTGGAAGACACCGGACATCTATCTCAATCCTTAAATTCTACATCGTCTTTATGGTCCCTTTAAAGACTGTCATGAGCGCCAGATAAGCATAATGGGCTCTTTAGGCTTATACCGTTTAAAGTAGCTAGTGCACCACATCAACCTCCGTTCAACGTATTTTACTTATGATAACTTTACGCCTGCAAAACATCACTGACAAAGGAAGTGTCAGCCGCCGACTCCGAGACACAAAGCAAGTGACGTTTTCTAGAAGACCATGAAGCCGGCGCAGGATCAAGGTCGGCACCGGCGCCCGGTTTTGCTGACGTTGCTTACCTTACACAAAGGAAACATAAATGTTGTTTCGTCGCTCGTGTCGAGTACTAGCGTACACATCACGTCTGAACGAGAAATGGGTCAAACCATTGCAGAGACGCACGGAGAACAGGGTAACTATAGAACTCATTATTTTCAGCACATTTCGATAATTAAGCTTGCGTACGCGAAAGAAAGTGGTTCATTCATAGAGCTTCACAACGCGGGATGTAAATGGTGTCCCGAACAGGCGTTGTGTGTTTCTGTGCTTTTAAGGCGATAGCGAGTATCGGCAAAGTTTCGCAGTAAATCACTTGTGTGTTTTGTGTAGCCTGAAATCACAGTGTCATATGTGGCGTCACAGCAGGGTGGGGCAGAAATACTAAAAAATGTATTTGAGAATACAAATACGGGGATACTTTAAAATAGTACCTAAAATACTGGTACTGAAATATATATGTAAAATGTATCTCTATCGGAGATACATATTAAATAGAGGCAAAAAGTATTTGGAAATACAAATACAGGAATACATTTTAGGGAGGGCAGAAATACAAATACAGAAATACTGATAGTGCAATACATTTTTTTTTCAAATTTATTTGAGACCAAATTAGATGAGGCTTGGAGTTGGAAGTTGAAATTTTTGATCTTGAAATTACTTTCCCGTTGGCTTTGCACTTTGCCTTGCAGGTAGTGATTTCGGACGACGACGAGTCTTCAATGGGCTCAGAAAAACATTCCGTCAAGGAAGGAATGACCGTGGTCTCTTCCCTGACGTCCTGTCTGTCTGACGAGGGATGCGAAAAGACTTCGACCTCTGAATAAATCCTCTGTCATCCTAAATTCCATCAAAACGTCACCACGCCCCTGTCAAATAAGGACGCTCCTGTCAACATTTATCACATGACGTCACGGTGGAGTGAACTGGTATTCTTTATTTGCAGGTGTGGCCTTGAACATGAAACTTTAGCACTTTACTGTATGAAAGGACAATACGTACTTTCGTTGTAGGTCACCTTGTGAAGATCGCGCAGGATTTTCGAGAATGGTGGACCACTTGAAACATCCGGGCACATATGTGTTATTACCTTCTCTTACGATTGAAAAAACGATACGGTGGCATCCCTGTTGTGAAGGTGTTTCCTGCTGATCCTCCGCCACCGACGCATGGATTGCAGTCATCAAGTTTTGCCTTGTATACTCCAAATAGAGACCTCGTGGATTGCGACCTGATATTGACGGCAGAGGTACGAGCTCTCCGAGAAACAGCGCGCTCGAGACGAGTCGCAGGTGTACGAATTCTGGTTATGCACAGCGAGGCCACGTCTGACCTCCTTCCTAGGTTTCGGATCACCAGAGCAGCGGGTCACTTTCACGTCGGCTGATGACGTATCCTTGAGCCGTGCAATATTACGGGCGCAGCCGCAGACGCATTTCAATATCTGTTGAACTTCACTGCTCAAGTTATTTTACTATTTCGAGTCAACCACCGCCAGGCTCGTGCTGAAACGGACTGTGATTCAGCTTTTCCGGATGGGTCTACGGTGTACGTTAAGGCAAGAGAGACGGTTAGCAGCGGGCTTTGGATGTCCGCAAACAGTGACTCAAGAAACCCCTATCTAAGGACCTGCGGCACATGATGCGCTGACTCCACTCCTGGCACGCCACCTAGCTCAAGTCCCCGACTGCGCAGCAGTTCTCAGAAGAGAGAAGAGGACGCATAGAAAAATAATTTGGAAAATCGGAAGGTACTTTGGTCAGCATGGTAACAATGCCCCAGCATCTCCTTGACCCTGGTGCCCTCGGAAGTAAAAAAAAAAAAAACAACATTCGGATCTAAGGTCCTTAGATTCATGGGTGACTCCAGGGTGCATGGTGGTTGACCTCACTATAAGTATTATGCTGATTAGGACTGTGGATCATGCGTCTCCGTATGAAGACGTCGCGTGACCTCGTGAATGACGTCACCTGACCACGTGAAATGACATCCTCTGTCCATGTGAAACAACGTCACAAGAACAGGCGAAATGGCATGACCAGTGCGTCAGGTACTAGCTTAGGAGGTCACGTATAAAGGTTACGTGATCACCTAACCTATACACCGACTAGACTCCATAACGTCATGCCACTGCGGCACTGCACACGCGCAGATGCTTCACCTCCCTCGAATCCGGTTCCTGCGCACGCGCAGTGCCCCCTTCCTTCTCCCCCACGATGTGGGCAAACCAGGGCTTGTTTGTAAACAGGGGTGTTTAATGTGTATAATGGCTACATGATCACGTAAAGACTATGCTAACACTTAACCTATAGTGATTACGTTATTAAGTGGCTCCTCCCACCATTAGTGGCAACAAACGTTTCACGACCAACAGGAGTAACTGTGACAATACAAGTAGATGGGATATCGGATTACTGAGCGAGAGGACAGTGGTTCAATATTCTTCGAAGGACACGGTGTCTCCCGTAAAATCAATAGACTGATCTCACTAAACGTTCCACGCACGCGTGACGCCGCCATCACTTGAGTTCATAGGAATCAGGCGCCAGTTCCCGTGACAGCTCGTGCCACCACGTGCTCTGCTCGTGCAGGCCCTCAGCGGGGTTGCCGCACGTGCAGAAAAAACTACAGTCCCCAATATGCATGACGGCAGCGGCGACGTTTTGAAACTGAATGTGAGATCGGTCTAATGGCGATGCTATCATATTATTATTATTATTATTATTATTTTTACAACGCTTCGTGACGTTTTAGGCTTGGAAGCCAGCCCTAAAACACATTACCTTCACGCTTCTGTATTCGTGACTCGTTCTGCTGTGTTCTTAGCGGCTAACGTCGCAATAATCTTATTGACTGCGGAATGATATTTCCGGGGCCGGGACTCACCGCGTCATTCATTTAACCTGTCGTGGACTATGTGTAGATTTAGAAATCAGCTCATCGATGTTACATTGAGCTTCAAGTAATCACGTCAATTAGCCCCCTAAATAATGACGTCACAACACGGCATCGTGCTCCAAAAGAAACCGTTGCTAAGGCTGTTCTTACGGACAAATGCATGGGGGCTCGACGCGAGGTAACAATTTGTCTGATAAAAAAGGGAATAACTTTTTTGCAAGCATTTTAACTTCCTAATATCTAATCATGGATACTTTTTCTTTTTTGCTATTGTCGCAGTTTTATATAGCGATGATAAAAGCCCAATAATGAAGCCTTACAACCGGTTTTGCTTTGCTAGCACACGGCACGATGCCTTCGCAGCTAGGTCCACTTGGAAAACACTCCGTGAACACGGCACCAAGGCAGAGATTTCGTACAAGAACGGGCAACAAAGAACGCGCAAGGAACACGAGCAAAAGCACCAGGGTACATTTAGAGGGTAAACAAATGGACGAGGTGCCCTAATAGCAGGCGAACTCGCACGCTGTATATCTCTCGTATATTGGAATAGTGTGACTTTGACCTCATTTTTGTGCGCTCGGAAGGTCTTAGCGAGTCTCTTGATTGTGTGAATGATGCGATTGCTGCTGGCCAAGCGTCACATTCTCGTGCCGCCTCCTTGGAGTCGGTGAAGATGTGGACTCGGTTGCCGTGATATCTTATGCGGAGAGCAAGTCGTCTGCTTCTTACCCAGGAGTTGCGGTGACGTCGGAACGACATCGAGCTCTGAGGGGCTTTGATTGAAAAGATAGTAGGTGCACCTCAATGCTAGATGCCTTGAGGTATACCCACTATTTCTTCTTTTTAATCGGCCAATAAGAGCTCGGCGTTCAGACATCGTCGTAACCCCTGTGCAAGAAGCAGACAAACTAGCGCTCCGCACACTCCTTTTAACGTCCCTGGATATTTTTTAGTGAAAAAACATTGAGAGACTTTAACTCCTTTCACCCCTAATCCAATGGCGGGTTCAAAAAGGGGGGGGGGGGGGGGGGGGGGTCCGGCTATCCTGACTGTTGTGTATTCAAGTTCTCGCGCCCCGGTCCTCACCGAGGAGTCGCGTATATTGAGGTTCCTCCACGTTGCACCAGATGGAACCACGCGTCCGGAGAGCACCGAACCGGGCGCGTGTCAGGTTTCGTTTTCGCGTGCCTCGCGCGCCTGCGGACTCTGCGCGCCCCGCGAGACCGCGCGCGTCCCCGCCGAGCGTTGGAGCGACCCTCCACAATTACCAGTTCTGACGAATGGTACTTACCTGAAGTTAAAGCGGGAATTATACGAAGCCTATGGAAGCACTTACTATCAAGTTCACAACTGCTTTCCCTTCTATACCGGAACTGACGTCAACGTTTCAAAGCTATTTTGAAAATAAAAAATAGGTGGCGCCCTAGGCGCTCCCCCTTAGGGAAGTATTCTCCCCTTCCGTCTTCATCTTTCCGAGTTAATGGTTACAGCACAGCTTGCGGCTGCATTGAGATGATGGGGCCCCCACAAGAAAGATAGAGTATAGGCACTTGTGCACTCGGAACAGTTTTATTTCCTGTTCTGGTGATGGCACCTGTTTGGAGCTCTGACGCTATGCGTTACCTCTGGTGCCATGTTGAACCCCCTCGACCTGCGACAGGGAAGAGAATGTGATAATTTACCCCGAAAATGGGCAGGGATGTGGTGGGAGTGTGAACTTGATAGTAAGTGCTTCCATAGGCTTCGTATAATTCCCGCTCTAACTTCAGGTAAGTACCATTCGTCAGAACTGGTAATTATACTTCAGCCTCTGTCGCACTTACTATCAAGTTCACAACTGCTTGTTCAAAGCTTTCGCATGTGTTCTCAGCACCTGGGTTCCAAAGTGAGCCCGGGTATCTGATTGCCGTCGGTAAAAGCGGTTAAATGTCGCCTCGGAGGACCAGTCAGCTGCTGCTAAGATGTCGGCAAGTGGTACTCCGACCTCCACAGCTTTGGAGCTGGCTGCTCCTCGCGTTGAGTGCGCTTTGAAAACCGACGTGTCAATGCCCGCAAGCGTTAGTGTGTGTTTTATCCAGTGAGCTACTGTGTCCCGTGCTGCTGGGCGGAAAGGCTTCTGCGTAGTGAGCAGAAGCTGCGTGTGGGCGCCTCGGAGTCCTGCAGTTCGTTCGAGGTACACCTGCAAGCATTCCATTGGACACAATTCCCGAACCTCTTCGAATGCTGGGAAGAAGAGGGTGGGAAGGGGTTTAGATGCCCCAGAAGTCTTTCTGAGGCCACTGAGCCCAAGCTCCCAACCCGCGGATTGTTTACGGATGTGGCATGTTGAAAGCAGGCACAAGTCTGACGTCCTGCCTGCTGAGGCAAGGGCTAATAGCATAGCTAGCTTGCTAGTGAGCATCTTGAGGCTAAATCCTTGTTAGGACCCCACGACTGCAGGAAGGTTGTCACCGTTTCAACCCTCCAAGTTGTGGGGTATCGGGGTTTGGGGGGGGTTAGAATTAAACACTCCCTTCATAAGGCGCACAACTGATGGGTGTTCCCCTAGAGGGCAACCGTCAAAGTTATGCAAGATCTGAGACAAGGCAGAACGGTAACACCCTATAGTGCGATACGCCAGGCCCTCCTTAAAGAGGCTAGCGAGGAAGTTGAGCACCTGCGTTAAGAGTGGGAGAAAAGGGATCAACAGTCCTTGAATGGCACCAGCGTTCCCACCTGCGCCAGCAAGAGGTGTAGGTGAGCTGTGTTCCCCGCTTCCATGATGCCTCAATGAGGTGTGCAGCCTGCTCCTAAAGTTGGCTATGTGTTTGCTGGAGTTGGTCAGTCTCCATGCTGCTAGTGTCAGGCTCCCCGTGCTGAGCATTGGATGTACCTGCCCGTCGTGGCTGTGCAGTAGGTCGTGTGAATGGGGAAGAAGACGCGGTTCCTCGTATGAGTGGTGCAGCAGCGAGGCATACCATGGCTGAGATGGCCAAACTGGAGCTACTAGAATGAGCGGACTGTTGGAGCTTTGCAACTTGGCAATGCATCTGCTCACAAGGCTGAATGGTGGGAAGGCATAGAGGCCCTGACCCGTCCAGTCCTGGCTGAGAGCATTCACTGCTGCCGCCTGAGGATCCGGCTTCCAGCTGTAGTAGTGCCTCACCTGGTGGTTGGAGAAGTCTGCAAAAAGGTCCGTGTGCACGGGGCCCCACAGACAGTTGATCCTGCTGAATGTGAACGGGCACAGCTTCCAACTGCTGGCATCCATCACTGTCCTGGATGCTTGGTCTGCATCCGTGTTCATGTGCCCCGGAATATGTTGCGCCCTGACTGATATTCCCCTCGCCCAACACCACGACCATAGCTCGTGGGCTATCCTGGTGAGTTGTGGAGAGCAGGTGCTGCCCCTCCTGTTGATGGCCGCTACTGCTGCTGTGTTGTCTAGCTCGAGGAGGATGGAGCCCCGAGATACATTCTTTGCCAGCGCCTGGAGGGCCAGGCAGGCTGCCATCAGCTCCAGGGCATTGATATGCCAAGTGGATTGGAGTGGTGTCCAGTGATGCCCGATCGTCCACCCCTCCGAGCATGCTCCCCACCCCTTCAACGAGCTGTCCGACTGTATCGTCTGTACTACTGGGGGTGTCTTGATCTGGCCCCTTGGGGTCTTCCTCAGTGCTCGGATCCACCATGCTAAGTCCTGCCGCGTGCCCCTGGATAGTGTAAGAGTGGTCGTGTATGTACCTCTCTGTAGGGCCCGTCTCAAATCTGTTTGAAGGTTCCTGATATAAAAGGAACCCTCCGGCAGTACCATTAGGCATGCATTCAGTTGTCCCGCCAAGCTTGCGACTTGGCGGGCCGAGATCACCGGTTGCTCTAGCCTCTGCTGTAGGTGGTCTAACAGGTTGGCGAGTTTCTCTCAAGGGAGCTCGAGCGTCAATCGTCTCGAGTCTATCGATAGTCCCAGAAACA
This sequence comes from Ixodes scapularis, assembly GCF_016920785.2. Lineage (NCBI taxonomy): Eukaryota > Metazoa > Arthropoda > Arachnida > Ixodida > Ixodidae > Ixodes > Ixodes scapularis. Next base: position 75,129,443 of record NW_024609880.1, on the reverse strand, counting down.
ACAAGTCCTGGGCTGGTGTCAGTACCGACTTCTCCAAGTTTACGGCAAAACCCAGGTTTTGTAGGAGGTTCACGATTAGATGTCCCTGGTTTGCGAGTAGGGAGGGGGATTGGTCCATGACAAGGATATCGTCCAAGAACATGACAATGCGAAGTCCCTTGGACCGGAGATAGGCCGCGACTGGTTTCAGTAGTTTTGTGAAAACTCTCGGTGCCGATCTGAGGCCAAATGGCAGCACGTTCCAACGGTAGACCCTGTCCCCCTCTCGGAAGCCGAGCCAGGGGCGGTCCTGGTGGCAGATTGGGACAGACAGGTATGCGTCCTTCAGGTCGATACGTATCATGGAGTCGCCCTGCTGGATAAGATCCCTCACAGAGTGCACCCTCCATCTTGAAGTGGTTGTGTTGCACCGACTCGATCGTTTAGTTGTCGGAGATCTAGAATTGGGCGCACCTTTTTGTCCTTCTTTGGTACTATGAAGAAGGGGGAGAGGAACTTCACTTCGGAGGGTGGTACCCGAGAGTCCGCTCCCTTTCTGACCAGCTCGGACACTGCCTCCCGGACCTGATTTGACTGCCCTCGGGTCGGCACGTTGTGCAACCCTTGAATCGCTGGTACCTGTGCAAACTCCAGCTTGTACCCCTGTGTTGTCTGAGGGGCCCAAGCATCGTGGGCGAGTAACCTCCACGCTTCGCGGCAATTTGCAGTCGGCCCGCGGGCGGCAGTGCTAAGAGGTGCGGGCTTACCGTTGCCTCGATGTCCCTGGCGGAGGTAGGCCCCCCTCGTGTAGCCTCGGGAAGGGGGCCCCCCGTGAAAGGGCTGCCGGCCCACACTCCTGCTCTGGGCACTGGTCCCTGGGGCAGCCGAGCTGCGGGACCTCTTGGCTGCTGGCTCCGCGGCGGGAGGGGGCGGTTGGCGGGCTTCCCGGAGGACCTTGATGGTCTCGTTCCGCGTTCGCAGCTGCCCCAGGAAGCCCTCTCTGAACAGCAGTGGGGATCCCTCGTCCCCACCGTCATGGGCCACCATCTGGCGGAGGTCTGGGGCCACTCGTGCAATCACCCCCTCCCGGCGCTCGCGGGAGAGCGACGCGAAGAGCCGCCCGTGATGGGCGGCAGCTGCCCCCACGTGGTCAGCCACCGTCTTTCTGTCAATGGCCTCCTCCGTGAGGCCGATCTCTAATAGGCCAACCAGTGGCCCCATAGCAGCGGCCACTCCGTCTTGGCTTTCTCGGAGTGCCTGGTCCCGGGCAGCGACGTTGGCGGGCCCTTCCGAGCCACCCTCTGGACGGCGGCTCCTCTCCTTCGCCAGGGCCTTCATTTCCGGATTTAACTCCGGCACTGTGGCGAAGGGGAGCCGCGGTCGCGGGAAGCTCATCAGGGCCGCCCTGCACCGCTCCGCGCGCCCTTCGGGGCCGCAGTGCTCTTTGAGGAAGTCGAGGAGGGCAGAATCCACCTCCCGGGGACGGCCCTCCGTCGGTCTCCCCAACCAGGCATGGGGCTCGTCAGCGGGACCCAAAGGGTCCAGGTCTGGCGAGTTGCTCCGCTCACTATGTCGGAGTTCGACATCCTCCGTGGCTAACGGAGGGAGGCGGTTGGTGAGCACCGCTACCGAAGTAGCGATGTTCGCCACCGTTCGTTGGAGCTCCACGATCTCGGCGGTTGACATCTGAGAAGCCCGAGAAAGTCACATATCGGTTAGAAACGATTACCGCCGCACTGATCTCCGTTGTCGAACGAAAGGGATAAAGGTGCTAAGTGTGGCCCTTGAGGCTGTTCAAGAACGCGCCACGTCGTCCGGAGCCGGAGCTCCCAAGACGCGAGTGGGGACACCGGATGTCGCTTGAGATCGCCGCCTCTGCTCAGGGCCGGGGCCCATAGAACAACAAGGGGGATCGGACAGTTTGGCTTATTGAATAGCCCTTGCGGCTGTCTAAGACCGCGCCGCGTCGTTTGAAGCCGCAGCTCCCAAGACGCGAGTGGGGACGCCGGAAGTAGCTTAAGATCGCCGCCTCTGCTCGGGGCCGGAGCCCATAGAACAACAAGGGGGATCGGACCCTATTGCAAACCGAAAATAGTCCTGCTCTGTCCGGAGCCGGAGCCCATAGGACGTGAGCGCGGACGCCTGAAGTAGCTTAAGATCGCCGCCTCTGCTCGGGGCCGGGGCCTATAGAACAACAAGGGGGATCGGGCCCTATTGTAAACCGAAAATAGTCCTCCTCTGTCCGGAGCCGGAGCCCATAGGACGCGAGCGAGGACGCCGGAAGTAGTTTAAGATCGCCGCCTCTGTTCGGGGCCGGGGCCCATAGAACAACAAGGGGGATCGGGCCCTATTGTAAACCGAAAATAGTCCTGCTTTGTCCGGAGACGGAGCCCATAGGACGTGAGCGGGAACGGGTCCTTCAAGCCACTAAAACTCCGCTGCTTGAAACTCCACTGCCTTTGTTCGAGGCCGGGGCCCGAGAACTTAGGCCTAGCACCGATAGCGGACGTGCGACAAATAGGTTCAAAATTGTTTACTCAGCGGTCGGATAAAGTTTCTTCTAAAACCTCGCAGGAGGCGAAGTCAATCTCTTGACGAGAGTGAGCCTCTCCGAGTTCTATCGGTTGAAATCTCCGGAGAACAAAGAAAAGGCTCGAAGAGCGATGAAACTTACGACTCGTCGCTCCGATCAACGAAGGAAAGATGAAGACGAAAGTGACGAAAGGGGAGAATACTTCCCTAAGGGGGATCGCCTAGGGCGCCACCTATTTTTTATTTTCAAAATAGCTTTGAAACGTTGACGTCAGTTCCGGTATAGAAGGGAAAGCAGTTCTGAACTTGATAGTAAGTGCGACAGAGGCTGAAGTATAATGTAATCCCGGCCAGCCACACGGGCTGGATATATACTCCAATAAAGTTGCGTTCTTACGTATCAAGGACTCAACATTGACATTTTTATTTAGCTATATATTTTCCTGCGCTTGAGACAGCGACAGAGCCTCGATCCGTCCCCTTAGCCAAAACATTTGGAGACCCCTGATTTAAGATATATGGTGCTTCTTGGATTAACATTACGTTATATTATCAAGACGTACGTACGCATCTCAAACGTCAAAAACATAGTTTCTTCCTTCGACAACCAAATATTTTAAGAACTATTTCGCGCAGCGCCAGACTAATGAGCAAAACTTCCCTTCGTTTCATGTTACAAGAAGTATCTAGACAACAGACTACTTCCACAAATCCGTCACAGCGCGCTTTTCATTCGGGGAAACTGTAAGCCAAAAGCGGACCGCGTATGGAGTGTGCTTCCCAGCGATCACCACAATGCATAAGGTGGCATTACGCCGCGATGAGGCGCTTCGAGTTTTGGAACCCCGACAGGTGCCTCGTGAGTGCAAGCGCGTGCAGCTTGCGCGTGAGCGTAGCCTTGGCAAGCTTGAAATTGCACGGGCTTGTCGGGCCGCACGAGCAGCGACATGGCGGTGGCCAGTGGCCTTGCTTAAAGCCCCTCGGTGTGTTTGCGTTTGTCTTACAAGTAGCGTCAATTGCGCGAGTGCACGGGGCACGTGTCTTGAGCGGCATTTGAAAGCAAATGGCGGCGCAGCACTGAAATGAGCGGCCCTTGGAAGCGAATGGCGGCGGAGCATCCGCTCGTGGCACGTGTCTCGCGCGTTTCCATAACAATGGTTGGCGGTACTTGTAAGAACGCCTTTAACAAGGGGCTTTAGCCTTGCTTGCAATCGTCTACTAGAGCCACTACATAAGTTACACTCCAGAGTGACGACACTTCAGCCCTCTCAGTGCTTAAAATCGTGGTTGCCAGGTATCTGGAGCTTTATCTGAAATCGCAGAACACGTTTTTCTGTTCTCCAAAAGTATCAGAACAGCTCACGACGGAGCAAAACGATATCAACGGAGCTTCATACCACCGTGTCTAAAGCTGAGGATCGACAGTTCCGTTTGCTCTACACAAAGAACCAAGATGACGGCTCCCACTAGCAGATCGGGGAACGGAGAGCCTCTAGTGTCCACCTCGCACATAAAACCAACAAAGAAACAAACTAATCCCGCATGCAAGCGCGTGACACACGCCGTACAAGCATTGTCGGTCACGAGAAAATTACATCATCAGCCCTACGGCCGCGGTGCACACGTGTACAAGTGAAATTCGCCGAAGCGGCCCTATCCGCCCCAGTGCGCTTGTCGCCGAAAACACGTAAACGTGGCACACCTAGCATTTCCTGTTCGTGTTTGGGTAGCGATCGAGCGACGCGAGCACGTGTTAACAAGGCAAAAAAAAAAAAAAAAGTTTCTACCTTTTTTTTTTTTTTTTTTTCCTGCTCTAGCGACAATCCCGGTGACGCGGAGTTTCGTGGAACGAGCGCTCCGACAAACAGACCTCCTCTAGTTCCAGCCGGTCCGCGTAACACAGGGAACACGTGTGTCAGAAAGCAGCGCGTACACCCCGCGGCGCGTGCACACGTAGGAACCCCGAAAATAATTTGTGCGTAGGAGGTTAATTGAGTCGAATGGTTGTGGAGATCGTAATCACTGAACCGCAGAGGGCGGCATATTATTAAGCCGCGTGTCACGCTGCCCACACTTCCTACAAAACAGACAAGATGACAGAAGAGATCCGCGTACACGCCTCGTGCAGGTTGAAGCACGTCTGCGGACAGTGTTTGTCCGACCAATGTGGCGAGACCGTCAGGAAGAAACATGCCTCAGGCAGTTGTATAGAGTGTCTCCTGTACGATGTATTAGCGGTTTTGGTAAATTGGTTTAATCAAAAGCGGGAGGAACCCGAAAACCCCGAGATACTGTCCCAAATAGATTCGGCAGAGACACTTTAGACTGCTTACGCGTGTAGGAATGCGAAAGCATTCCTACTCAAAGCGCGTTTCTACAAGCAACGCGCCACGTCTTCTTTTTGCACACGGCGCTGCGGCGGTGACGTCATGCTCCCCTACTGCGCAGGCGCGGCGAACCCCGCCGGCTTCAAAGCTTTCGTGACGATGCATCTGCGTTGCTATGACAGAAGCGTGTAGTTGCGGGCACGCCTTGTGCATGTTGAAGCATGTTTGCTTTGTACATTTGTGTGTACGCTTGGAACGCGTCTGCGGACGGTATTTGTACGAGCAAGTGGCAAGACCGTTAGGAAGAAACATGCCTCAGGCAGTTGTATAGAGTGTCTTCTGTACGATGCATTAGCGGTGTGACAGCGGCTTTAGGGTTAAATGTTTTCAGTAAAAAAAAAAAAAATTGATAAACCTTGACAATTAATCTCTGAGCTGGTTTGATCAAAAGTGGGGGGAACAAAAAACCCCGAATTAAAGCTGCCCCAAATTGATTCGGCAGAGCCACTTTAGACTGCTGACGCATGCAGGAATGCGAAAGCATTCCTACATGCGGTAGGAATGCTTTCGTGTAGGAATGCGAAAACATTCCTACACGCTGCGCTTTTCTACGAGCAGCGCGCTTTCTTTTGCACACGGCGCTCCGGCGGTGCCCTTCTGCGGTGAGCCACCCATGATTTCCAGAGCTGCACACTGGCACCATTGTTACTCGTGACCTATATATTATTATTATTATTATTTATCAATACTGCCAGCCCAATATAGGGCCAAGGCAGGAGTGGGGTGATACAGTGTCACACATGCACATTATAAACACAACAGTTCTAAACGACATATTCGAAAGAAGAGAAACAATACAATAACCAAATGTAATACTAGTAATAACAATAGCAGTATAGCAGTAAATGTAACAGCAGTAATAAAAAATAAAGACAGTAAAAATAATTTCATAAGAGCAATAAAAGCAATCTTAGCACTGAAAAATATTATCTACGGCTTTTTCGAAAGAACAGAGTGAACCAATATCGACAACATCACCAGGAAGGCTGTTCCACAAATCAATTGTATGCACAAAAAAAGATTGTTTATAGCTATTTATTCGAGCTTTAATAGGGGCTACGGTCTTTGAGTGATGCAAGCGTTCCGAGTAAAAACTTTTTGGTTTTAAAGGGGCACTGACACATCAAAATCATATTTTTTTTTATTATCCGAAACGATTGAAAACGATGCCGGGACATTACCCTCAAAATTTGAAATTTGGGAGTTCAGTATTTGTGAAGTAAAAAAACAATTTCCAAATGCCGAATTCGAAGTTCCCGCGCGATCGGCGCCGGTGCCTTGACGTCAAAAATCGCGGAGACCTGAGAGTCGACTTTTTTTCACCACTCCCTGCTGTTGCCATGGCGACCCAAAGCGAGGAGGAAAGAAGCGATTGCCGGCGTTGCGGCGGACCGGTTTTGAGCGGTGTCGCCTGTTTTCCGTTGGAGGATACAAATCCAGGAGACGGCACCACAACGAACTCCCGATTTTTGGTATTTCAAAAAGAAGGGCCGTAGTGCGTTCGCAATTGCGTTAAAAAACATGTTTTACGATTGCCGTAATTAAATGTTATAGAGATGTCGCCTACAAAGCTTGTAAATTTCCTGATTTTTGACGTCACCGATCAAAAGAAGCGAGGAGGCGAGAGGCGGGAAAATCAAACGCCAAAAATAAAAAGGCGCGCGCGCGCGCGGGAAAATTTTTTTTTCGCGATGCGGTTTTTTTTGCGTGTCTATGACTGCAACTTGCATCGTTTTAGACAATAAAAATAAATACGACCTTTGGGGTGTCAGTGCCCCTTTAAGTAAACGGAGCCATCAATTTTTATACAGTTCTTGAAAATCTGAAAAAACAGCTTCAACCGTTGGCTCTCTCTTCTTTAAGTTCGGTCACAGACGTAGTTCGTCTGAAATCTGAAAAAACTATACGCACAGCTAGCGATTGAATATCTTCGAGTTCTCTGACCAGAGAGCTCTGCCATGGGCTCCACACTGCAGACGCGTATTCTAACACAGGTCTAATAATTGTCTTATACGCAATAATTTTAACGGAAGGGGGAGAGCGTTCTCTTCAGGTACCACAATTTGTTAGTTGCCCGCTTTTTAACATACTCCACATGCTTTCTCCACCCGAGGTCAGAAGACAAAATCACTCCTAAATATTTGTAACTGTCTACTTCAGTCAATACTACGCCAGCAACCTCATAGCTAAAGTTTAAGACAGTTCTTTTTGTTGTTATATGCATGTACTGAGTTTTGCTAATATTAATCTTCATGTTATTTGCACGACACCAAGACGCAATGTTAGCCAGCGCTTCACTCCCTTTTATCTGGTCTTGTATTTCAACAACGGGACTGTAAATAACGCAGTCGTCGGCAAACATTCTTAGCTTAATTGGGACATCTTCATTGGATGGGAACAAACTGTTAACGTAAGTTAAAAAAAGTAGGGGCCCTAAGACAGAACCTTGGGGCACCCCAGAATGAACATCTAACAGCCCTGAGTAAGTACCATTTATATCCACAAATTGTTGACGGTTTGAAAGATATGCATTGATCCACCTAGTCAAAGAAAAGGGAACTCCGAGGTCCATTCTTAATCAGTCTGCGGTGAGGTACCCGGTCGAATGCCTTCGACAGGTCGATGGAAACTGCATCAACCTGCGTACGGTTGTTAACGTAAGTGGCTAATTCATGGTAAAATTCAATCAACTGGGTTACCGTTGACAGGCCACTGCGGAAACCATGTTGGTTGGGGTTTAGAACATTATGCATTTCTAAGAAAGAAACGAGTTGTTTGGTTATGATATGTTCTAGTAATTTACAGGCCGTGCAAGTCATGGAGATAGGACGATAATTATCAATTGAGTCACTTCTGCCTGATTTCTTTATAGGGACAACCCTAGCGACTAGCCAGTCATCCGGTAATGCAGCATCCTTGATTGATATAGAAAATATTCGTACAAGGTATTTGGCCACCCATTCTACATATCTTTTAAAGAAGGCATTCGGCAAAGCATCTGGTCCCGGGGATTTTTTTTCATCGAGTGAAAGTACTATAGCGCAACACCACCCTCCTCAGATATAAAACTGCTCATGTCATCTGCGGGAGGAATAATGATAATGATGTTCTGACATGACTCTCTTGCAAATACAGACTGGAAAAACTGATTGAACTTAACTGCTATTATTGCCTTGTCACTCACCAGGCTGCTGTCGATAGATATCTGTTTAATAACACTTTTTGTAGGAGATAGGTGACGCCAGAACTTTTCGGGGTTAGATAGCAAACATTCAGGTAACGTCCTTGTATGGTATGTTTCTTTAGCCAATTTTATTAAGCTTTTTAGTTGCCTCGCCTGCTGATTTACATAATCAGATCGACGCTTCCGAAGCCTTTTCAGCTTCCGTTTGACGTGCAGAATTTCCCGTGTTATCCACGGGTTTCGGCGTTTTATCTTTTTTGTCTTTTTTGGCATAAAATAAGCAAGACAATGGCCCACTATACACTTAAAGCTCAGCCACATTTCATTTACCTCAGTCCGCTGATTGAAGTTATCGAGGCACTGCTCAAGATAGTCAATAACGGATTCATCATTTGCCCTACCAAAATCATAGTACATCTTCTTTTCATAGTGTTTAGACTTAGTAACAGAAATACCACTTTTTAAAAATACTAACTTATGGTCAGATATTCCGTCATGAACAGAAACCTCACAACCATCGAAATGATTACTAACAAACAAAAGATCGAGCAGCGAACATGTAGTGTCAGTAACACGCGTAGTTTCTGTAACAACTTGACGTAGACCGCGACTGAAAGCCAATTGTAGAAGCGAGTCGGACATCCTCGTGCCTTGGACAGCCACACCATCATCCGACCAAATGACGTCCGGAGCGTTAAAATCTCCTCCAATTATCAATTTACTTCGACTATTAGTGTTTGCGATCAAGTAATCCAAGATTTTATCTAAGTCCTCAGAGGATGATCCTGGCTTTTTATATACCGTTCCAACAGTTATCCAAGTTCCACAGAAATCCAACTTGCACCACACACTTTCACTGTCACCAACATGCTCCATGGATTGAAACGCCAAGTTGTCTTTTATCGCTATAGCTACTCCTTCACCTCTGCCGCACCTATCCCTGCGAAGTAACCTATAGTTTGGCGGTACGACTTCGTTATCAAGAATATTATCATTAAGCCAGGTTTCGGTTATCAGAAAAACATGCGGGTCGTAGCAATAAATTAAAGCTTCTAGTTGGTCAGTTTTGTTAACTAAGCTTCGTGCATTTAGGGATACCAGTCCTAGTTCTTTTTTTTCTTCCTCCCTGTGTCATGCGCAGGGAGTAAGGCGCTGGCTGGAAGTTTGTACTTGTTTCACTTTGTCATTTTTCTGGTCATCCCATATGTACACTTCACCATTTATCTTCAGCTTATCATATGACAAATACACCTTCTCCCTCCTTTCCCTGTTGGCTCGTGAGCTGTTCCAAAGAAGTCTCCTGACTGAGCGAACACGGTATGAAAAATCTTCACCAATGTATATATTTGTGCCTTTTAATTTTTTAGCATTTTGAAGTATCAGCTCTTTTTCCCGGTAGTCCATAAGTCTAAGTATGACGGGGCGTCGTGAGCCTTCTTTGTGCTTTCCGAGACGGTGGATCCGCTCTATACTTGTTATCGATACCTGCAAATGTTTTCCGAATATTTCCTTGACTACCGTAGTATTTAACGAGGACGACCTTTCCTGCGGACTCTCCGTCAGACCATGTATCACCAAGTTGTTTCTTCGTTCTCTATTTTCCAGTTCATCTATCTTGTTCTCCAGGGCTTGAATATGCGTTTGAAGTTCCTCAGCCCGGGCCGTCATATGGTCGCTTCACTCGACGTCACCCTCGTGGTCAAGTTTTCCAACTTTTCCTCTAAACCATTAGTGCGCTGTAGCAGTATTTGGATATTAGCATTAATTTCCATTAGAATCTCATGATCAGTTTTTGGGCCTGGGTTTGTCTCAACGTCACCGCAAACCAAGAGGCTAATCACACATACACATCTCTTCACCAGAAACAAACAATATACCGTGGGCTCGGCGAGACAATTACAAAATAACTGCCTCTAAACGATGTTGGATTTTCCCAACTGACCTGGTAGAAAAGGATCGGCGGTTTAGCCATGCTGTCCAGTCGGCGTGTGCCGAGCCCACGGTATTGTCTGTCTCTGGTGAAGAGATGAAGAAGTAGTCTTCTGTAAGGTAGCGAATAGGACGAGTTAGTGCCACTAAATAAGCTACGCTTCAGAGTAATGACACTTCGCCATATTGTGTCTTAAAATCATGGTTGCCAGTTATCTGAATCTTTATCTGAAATCACAGCTAACGCCTTTCCGCCCTCCACAAATGTTCAAACAGTTCGCGAAAGAGCAAAGCAATATTACATGACCTTCCTAACACCGAGTCTAATGCTGAGGAAGTCGCACTTCTGAATCATGACGATCGACAGTTGCGTTTGCTCTGCATACGAGTCAAAATAGCGGCGCCCACAACAATGTCGGAGAACGGATTGCCGATACTCTAAGCGCAGCTCATTTAGTGGCTCTAGGGCGAGTCGGTAAACGTTACACATGATGAAAACCGCTCAAACGACGACGGCGGAGTGAAGACAACAAACACGTCAGGACGGAGCTGTTCTCGCAACTAAAGGCCCGTTCACACTCTTGCGACCGAGTAAGACCGAGAGAGACCGGACAGGTTTTCAAGCCTCTTGCGATCTCTTAGGACCAGCTCCGCTGCTCCGCATCCGGTCCTAAGGAGTCGCAAAAGGCTTAAAAACCGGTCTCGTCTCTCTCGGTCGTACTCGGTTGCAAGAGTGTGAACGGGCCTTAAAGCACCGTTCACACCCTTGCGACCGAGTAAGACCAGACGGTTTTTAAGCCTTTTGCGCGACTTCTCAGGACCGGATGCGCAGCAGCGGAGCTGGTCCTAAGAGATCGCAAGAGGTTTAAAAACCGGTCTGGTCTCTCTCGGTCTTACTTAATCGCAAGAGTGTGAACGGGCCTTAAAGGTTTGTTAGTGAAATTAACAGAAAGAAAACAGCGTAGCCGTCAGCTGTCAATAGAATGTTGCGTTTTTTACCGGTCTACGAAGTTCTGATTTTATACTTGCGGCAGAATGGGTCATTACTAATTCCCGAGGAATTAGTAAATATGCCCAATGGACCTCAAGAATATTACAAAAAAAGAGGACATATTCTTAATGAAGCGACGAATGTGAATTATGTTAAATTGGCACGTTTGACGCAAAATCCGCTAAGTAAAAAAAAAAAAAAAAAAAAAAAAAGAGAAAAAAAAAAAAGAAAAGCAGTGAGCTTTTCTCCGCATCCGCTCAAAGGCCGGTGAGCTTTTCTCCGCATCTGCCGGTTTCGCGGTGAGCTTTTCTCCGGTGAGCTTTTCTCCGCCGCCCGTCGGTATCGGTTGCTTCTGTTGGTCGCTCTAGTGGGACTCGGGCATAATACATCATGCGAAAGATAGTCTGCAAACAGATTCGAACGCGGGCCATCGCGAAAGATCAGTGCTTCGAATTCCGCATGACAATGAGCTCTAGGAGAAAACTTGGGCACGCGGCATTCGAACCACGGATATTGCGGGGAAATTCTGTTTGCAGACTGTCTTTTGTATGATGTATGAGCAGTGTGACCCCGGCTTAATTCAGGGTGCATTTTCATTGACAGCGGACCGATCAGAAAATTACGCTCGGGAGTGGCCACGCTCCGCGTTATTAAACTCTCGATTAAAAAAAAAAGAAAAAAAAAAGTGGAGGGCGTGATTTATGATGCCTACGCTTCCCACTACCTGCAATTAGCTGTAGAGTTGTAATTCCATGAGTTGGGGGAGTGATAATGGTTTCATATATGCTTGCGCTCCGCAAGTTATTTTTGATCCTCCTAAATGACGTGGACCGGTTTCTCATATCACCCTGTTAGCTGGAATCATCGATTAAAAGCTGTATAGAGCTTGCAAATTCCACTGTTCAGCCCATAGTGTGACCGTCTGTATATAGAAACGAATGAACGAGATGTAAAGTAAAAAAAAACCGGCATTTTAAAATATTAAGTGAGAAAGTTTACTCTGATTACTTTGAATTGAATTGAATTCCATTCAAAGTAATGAGCCATCGAAAAACCGGGTTAGGGGCTATACTAACAGCTGTCAATGTAAGTGGCGCATTACAAACGAATATACACATAGAATTAAATAGAAAATAGAGATGCGGTAAAGATTGCATCTCGTAAATGAATGAAGTCCAGTCCATGAAATGCAGTTTTGCCTAGCAGGCACATTTTCTGCATCACAACTAACAGTTTAATGCCGGACAACACTTCAAGGCCCGAGAGAGTCGCAACTTCTGTTCACTGCCCTCTTTGACGGACACCAACCATTGCGAGGTCGTCGGGTCCCCGGGTGCCAATCCCGTCCCAGTGACCGGCCAACAACCCCAGCCATTTGTCAATCCCCTTTAGGTTTGGAAATGAGGTCACATAGTTTACGATGGGGTTTGAAAGCTGTGCGGATATTCCAAGGAGCGAGGGCCTATATTGTTACTTGCCCTGTCTTTCATTATCCTGACTTCTCCTTTGTCCCATCTGTTTGTGCGTGTTGTCAATAAATCGTTTCGGATAATTCCGCTTCATCAACAGGTCAACAATAACAGCATCCTCAGAAGCGCGCAATTGAGGATTAGAAGAAATGCTTTCGGACCGATGTAGTACGGTTTTTACGACAGCCCTTTTATGTTCGACAGAATGATGTAAGTTAGAGGTTGCCTGTATCGCAAGCTTTGCGGTACACTGTTGTATCTATCTGTTGTAATGAAAGGCCGCGAACCCGGAGCGACCGCAACACGCCGGACGTTCACGACCGGTGAGATTGTTCAGGGAAAGTCGACTACAGCGCCACGGCTCTCCTTTGCTTTTTTCCGCGTTTTCGGGTCCCCTCGCCAGGACCGCTTTCGCGGCCGAGTGAGCTAGTGGAGCTCTTCTATGGCTTGTATTGTCTCGTAAATCTTGTCAAGTTCCCCGTGCGCACATCCTTCTACGGAAGGTCTTGTTGCCCGAGACAAACACGCGGTGACCATTAAGTTAACCAAAGATTTATAACTTTTTGGAGTCAGAAAGGCGGTGTCTGTTGCCGTGGTTTGTTATGCGACAGTGGAGGCCATATGTTGCCGTGGTTGGTGGAGTCGTAGAGTCGTACAGTTTACAAATTGATCACGTTATAATTTCTGCTAATACCAATACAAAAAAAAAAAAAAAAAAAAACCAAACTGATTAGTTACAAAAAAAGTTTATTTTTGTGTACTATTTTTGTGCGCTATAAAGAGTCGAGATTGAGATCATGAAAGTGGCGGGAAAAGAAAACGCGCCAGCTTGCGTAGACAACATGAAGACACTTTTGATTGGACGAAACACTGCCATGTGACCGGGTGAAATGGGGGCATGGAGAATAGAAGGGTAGGAGAGGGCATGACGTCAGCCGCGTAGCCTTCACAAGCCATGCTCCCTTGACGCCTCGGCTCTTTCTCACTTATCAGCCCAACATGACCACATCACGTGACCGTAGCTAGCCTTTGTCTAGCCTTCGATCTGATAAAACCTAGGGTGCCTCAATGTCCTTCTGTTTAGGATGATGCCACCTAGGGTGCCTTCATGTGCGCTTTGCTTAGGGTGGAGACATCTGGCCATTTTGTCTCACACTTTTATTTTTACTTTTTGTTCAGAAGCGCGTGAAAGAACGTGTCCCTGCACGCGCTCGTGGCGCTGACTGTGCTCCGGCGACATTTTGTTTTCGTCGATTTCTTTGTATTTTACCCGTGAGCGCGTGCTGTCGGCATCGGGTACTACAAAGGGTGGCATCACCCTAAACAGAAGGACATTGAGGCACACTAATGCCACCCTTTGTAGTACCAGATGCCGACAGCACGCGCTCGCGGGAAAAATACAAAGAAATCGGCGAAAACAAAATGTCACCATAGCACAGTCAGCGCCACAAGCGCGTGCAGGGACACGCTCTTTCACACGCTTCTGAACAAAAAATAAAAATGAACGTGTGTGACAAAATGGCAAGATGCCACCACCCAAGCAACACGCACATGAAGGCACCCTAATAAAACCTACCGGGCGGAGCGCGCGCCAGCCTGCAAGGAATCCTTCTACAATAAACCATCCATCTCGCACGTGACATGTCACGCGCACCAATTGACAAAAAGATAATGTGCTGCCTGCCATAATGAGTGGGACATGGGGCTTCCTCCTGCCAATGCCCTCCCTGAGGGGCTAACAGATCTGGCCGGGACCCTGGGGTTTGCTGGCGACGATGGAGGGACGGAGGAGAAGATGATTACAGTCACAAAGAGTCGATAAGAAAATTGGTGGAATTTATCTAGGGAAAATTGAATGATGCAGAACTAACTAGCACAGCTGGGTACAGGCGGGACGGGAGGCACTCACTTGATCGAATGACGTTTGAGCGAACGCCCACGTTTCACCGAATGACAGCGGAAGGAATCAAATGTTTGTTAGTTAGTTAGTTAGCGGTACCTAACCCCTTTTGAGACAGGGGGGTCAGCAAAAGTTCAAATTGCCGACACAGGTAAAAGTTTTAGTTCTTGTTTTGTTTTAGCTTTTCCCACTTTTGGGACACTTTCACTGGTTGGCGTTCAGACGTAGTCTCTCCCATTCAACGAGAATGCGCTTGGTGGCTAGTGAACCGTGGGCTCCTTCCCCGAATCCCAGCATTTAGGAATCCTCTCTTCGCTGGTCGCCCAGGGCGGTCGACAGTGGTCTAGGGCAGGGCACCACAGCAGCACGTGGAGGACGTCCTCGCTTGACTGCCCGCACAGATGACAGGCTGTGTCGGTGTCTCCGAAGAGTTGGGCACGTCGGCAGCCTGTCATCAGCGCTCCTACCCGTGCCTGAAACAGTAGCGCACTTTCATGGTCCCCTCGATAGTGTGTGCAGGGAGACGGCTCAGGCTTGTGGAGCGCGTAGATGCTCTGGAGGCTCTGCTTTTTCCTCACCGCTTGTCTCCAGGCCTCAAGTTCAATCGCGTTCACCTCCTCTGTCACAGCCTTGAGCCATCCTTCCTCCGATGTGGCCTCATGTCGCCTTTTCCCTTTGCTGTACACAGAGTCGAGCCTGGCGATGGTGTTTGACCAGTTCGTCCTGCTGCTGCGGCATCTAACGTAGTGGAATGTCCTTTTGGCGTACGCTTCGTCTGGCATGTGAATCAGGCGCCCGAGGTATCCGAGCTTGGCCCTTGCATCCCGTTGCTTGAAAGTCGACCAGGCCATCTCTCCAGTGACGGCCAGGTTTGCAGTTGCCCCGTTTCCGCCCAGTGCCCACCTCCCGATTTCCACTTGATGGCGATCCAGTGTCTTCAGGGTGGTCTGTTGGAAGACCACTGCGTCTTTAGCATAGGTGACCGCCGGTACTGCGACACTCTTCCACAGTGCCCTCGCAAGGGTGTATGGGTTATAGGAATACTCTGCCATGTTTTACAGGTGACCTTTTCGGATGTTGGAGGTTTTTAGGGTGTTCCTCTCGTGTAGTTCCAAATACAGCGGGCCTTCTTGAAGAGTCACTCCCAGATACCTGTATTCCTTGGTATGTTCTACTTCCACCTCCTGTACTCTAAACGCGTGGTTAGGCTCGTGAACATTACAGCCCATCCACTTTGATTTTTCCTTACTAAATTTGAATCCCTCTTCATTCCCAATTCGAGTGCAGATATTGAGCATGTCTTGAAGGTGAGTTTCATTCTCTGATAACAGGAGTATATCATCAGCAAAGGCCAGTACTGGAATGTAAGTTGTTTCCATGTCATTACTGGAGGTAATGGTTGTGAAAGAAACACCCTGCCCTTTGGCTTGCAGCTCGAATGAGATTGTTGATGTAGATGTTGAACAGGGTTGGAGAAAGGGGGCAGCCTTGGCGCAGACCCACAATCATGTTCACCTGCCCTGATAAATGTTCTCCCAAACTGTATCTGGCGTTGCATCCGGCGTACATGTTTCTGAAGAGCAATACTGTCTGAACATCCAGTGCCATCGCTTCTAACTTCGTCCACATCTTCTCGTGGGGCACTGCATCATAGGCCTTTTCCAAGTCAAAGTAAGCCAGATAGAGTGGTGACCTATCTAGATTTTTTTAGCTCTATTAGTTGTGTGATAGTGAATAAGTTGTCGCTGCCCCGCCGGTTCTTACGGAATCCATTCTGTGCCTCGCTGAAAAGGTGGGCTTTCTCACAGAGTCTCTGCAGTCTGTCTTGCAGGATTGATGCAAAGAGTTTGTAAACATTACTTAGTATTGTTATCGGCCTGTATGAGTCTCATGATTTCTTGTCTTTATCTTTTCCTTTGTAGATTAGTTTTATTTTGGCTTGTTTCCAGGCTTCAGGAATAGCACTTTTTGCCAGCATGTTGTTTAGAAGGTACCTTAGGTGCTTCTGTGCTACCGGTTTAAGCTTTTTCAGGAACTCGTTGGGAATGTCGTCTGGACCTACTGCCTTTCCTGCTTCTAGTTTATTAATATGTCCCTGCAGTTCACCGGGCGCTATTGGTTCAAGAATGCTGCGGTCAAATTGTTCCTGAGGTCGTAGGGATGTTTCCTCCTGTGTCCTCGGTCTGTTGTAGAGGGAGGCTTGAAGTCCCTGAAAGTATTTAGTCATTCCCTCGGTGATTTCTTCTTCAGTGGTCCATTGGTCTTCTCCACTCCCTAACGTCTTGTGTTCAAGGTCCTCGTGTGGTTGGAGAGATCGCACATATCTCCAAAAGCAACGGCTTTTGTTGTCGCTTTCTTGTAGGGCTTGTTCGTGTTTCGTGTGTATCTTCAGAATTTTTGTCGCCACTAGAGATTTTACTTTATTTTTCTGTAGCTCGTAATTTGCCCAGTTTTGCTTTGCCATGCTGTATTGCTTTTTATTTATGGCCTTTCAATGCTTTCTGGACCATTCCTGTCGTGCTTTGATTTCCTCCTTAACCTCCTTACCAAATTACGGTGTTCGTTTATCACTTTTGACTCTGGTTTGTTTTCCTACATGAGTATATGCTGGTTGCATTAGAGACTCGTAGAACTCGCTCTAGGTTGAGGGGGGGCTTCTTGCAAACTCAGCATCCAAGTCATTACCCCATGCCGCCATTCCACCTTTCTACTTAGGCTAGGTGGCGCAAGCTACCGCCCGCTACAAGGGGTATAGCTAGTAACATCCATTCAGGGGCACAACTTTTTATGACTCACCGACTCACCATCCCAAAGAGCCAAAGCAGATCTCAAAGGATAACGGGTAACCCCATAGCCCACAGTTTATGATAACCCGGCGGACTGGGCGATGGGCTCGCACAGTGACCTGGGCCCTCTCATGAAATAACCGAAGATCCAGTAAGCCCTTTTACTCAGCTCGCTGTCGCGGCGCCTTCCTCGGCGTCGACGGCCGATCCAGCAGAGTGTCATCGCGTATCGGCACACGCGAACAATCACGGCCGTTTTGGCCGTCCAAGTTTCACCGGTCACGTTCAAAACCCCGATGTCAGGCGCACTCGTTCGCTGGCGCCCGTCTCGCTTCGGCCGACACCCTCGTGTACTGTGCTCGTCGTGCGCGAGGTACGTCCGTAGGCGTGCGGGGTAGAACAGGCACGGCGTCCGTGAGGACAGTGGTGGCGGCTCACTTCCGCCGTTTCGTCAGCTCGGGCGACTCGCCAGTCCGAGGAGATAAATATACACATCGGGCGAACACGCGGAGTCAGCGTTGCCCACGGGAGGCACTCACTTGATCGAATGACGTTTTAGCGAACGCCCACGTTTCATCGAACGACACTTTAGCGAATAGTAGGACGCCGCGAAGCGGCGTTTTCGGGTGGGCCAAGTGAGTTCACATTTTTGTAATGAGTTGCCGTAGACTGTCGCCGCGAAGCGGCGTAAAGCGCAGCGCAACGGATGGGTTAACGCGCGCCCCCGTTATTCGCTAAAACAACCATTCGCTCAAATGTCGCCGTTCGCTAAAATGTCATTCGCTCTTGTGATATGGACCCTTCTGCCACTGGCCCTGTCCGTCGTCGTCGGTGGTGGCAGCGGCTGCTAATTTGTCAGGGGTCAGCTTGGTCGCTTGGTCATCCCGGCGACCGACGGCGACAGAAGCGTGAAACGCGACGCGCGAGGCTCGAGAAGGACCGCATTTTCCGAGTATAGTAGTCGGCGTCGGATCACGTAACTGCACGGACCAGCTGGCCCGGCGGTCGGTTGCTCGCTTCGAGAGCCGGACCTCTTCGTGTCGGGTGCGTGCGACATGGCTTGTTGATCCGGTGCTTGAACGCGGTAGATGCACAGAACTCCGGCCGAACTGTGTAAGTGGTGCCCGGCGCTCGATCCACGGAACTCCCTTGGAGGCAGGATCGATGTGGAGCGACGGCATCTGGGGCATCTTGAGACCCTGGGGGAGTTGTGTGTTGTGTGTGATGTCACCCCTCAAAGCCGGTTGTACGTGTGCGGAAAAATTCGTTTTGACTCTTGAGTACCAAACGATTTGTGCACAGTTTGTTTAGCCTGGGCTCTCGAATCCGATTTCTTTTATTTCTTTACCCGTCTCTCGCCTTACTACTGGCACACAGACCCGTGTGGGCCGTGTGGGCATAGTTAAAAGAGGCATCGTCAACGATGTCGATGCCATTCTTTCATCGCTTATCGGCTTGCAAGGACGGTTTCCGTCGTCGCTTTAAAACTCCCCACTTAGAAAGCCTATCACAACTTTTCACAAGATAGCCCACTGCCGCACGAAAGGTAAAGAAAAAGAGTTAATATCTCCCAAGTATTGCTGATCATGGATCGGCTTCAACAGAATTACGCAGGGGTGGAACGGCTGCGCCATTTGCGCCATTTTGCGCCAGACGCATGTGTCTGCGCCATCCTGCGCCATGTTGCAGAAACTGCGCCACAGCCAATACCTCGCGCCATTATGCGCCAAATCGCAAAACGTGCGCCAAAAAACTTTTTATTTCGTCTTATAGCATCTTCGATCAACTCGCACCGGAATCGCCCTGAAACCGGCACAGTGCACAGCGCTCCTCGGTCGTGCAGCGCGATGTCGGTGCAACATCGAGGACAAACTGCGCCGCGCCGGTGCACCGCGGCGAGCTCCACCTTGCGTCACTTCGCGTTTTGTTCGTTTATTTTGCGTAGGTCAGCGCACGGTGCCCGTCTGCTGTCAATTTCTTCTATTTTTTTACTCGCGGATTTGACGGTCCCACAGAAATAAACATCGTGGACGTGATTGTCGATGGGGTCACGAAGGGGGTGACAATTCCACATGTATATGTTGGCCATCATTATTAGTTCAAGAGAACGAAACACCAGATAATAGCCGTACCTCGCTGTCATCAAAACGCCTCGCGCCGCTTTCCACGAAGTTCGTGCTTTTCGGGCGCTCCTTGCCACCGCAGCAATCACCAGTAATCGCGGCGATGGTGAGAAGCTCGTCGTCTCGCCGTCAGAAGACCCGAGGAAATCATCTAGCGCAGCTGCGAGGCGTGTTCGTTTTTGCAAGATCGCCATCTCGATAGTCTGCGCGTCTGCTACTCCCGCCATCTTCTCGATTCCCGCTCCTGGCCGCAATGCCTGATGGGACTGCCCCCCGGCGCACCGCCGATTTTCTTGGTGCGCGTTGGGGCAACGAAAAGCCGCACCGGGAGGGTGCGCTTCGTTGATCGAGGATGTACGGTGCGCACCGGTGCACTTGATCGAAGATGAAGGGGCGCACCTCAGTGCCCCGGTGCGCACCGGTGCGGATGATCGAGGATGCTATTAGTTTCGGTTTCTATCGACTCGATTGGCAACAATGAGGGCGTTTAGCCTGGTCGGCCTTGTAATCCTTTGTTGTGTTTATTCCCCGTCTATCCCGAGTCGGAAGCGCGCGAAAAAAACTCGGATTCTAAGCGCTACACCACTTGCGACTGGATTGTTATTCTTCAACCATAAGCAGTAGGGCAAGTCGGCCGAGGTGAGGTCGAGTCGTTAAGCATCAGATTGCATGAGGCTCTGCGGCCCGGGATCCGTACGTCATCCAGTCGAAATGAGCAAAAGATTCCTTTTAGTACTTCATCCTTAGGAGTTGGAACCGCATTCTCGCAAGATAAATCGTGATTCGATAGAACTGAAACGCGGTCCGATCCGAAACCTTGCCGGCCAGCAGCTCTTACCTTGCCGGCCAGCAGCTCTACTTATCTGCTCGGCGTAATTTAACCTTGCTCCTGCTTATCGCTTCAAATACGATAACTTCGTTAATCGTAGCCTGCTGCTTCGATATCGAGTTGCACAATAGGATAAACTCGAAATTTGTTGCCCTGCTCCTCCGTGCAACTGCATGTCCGTTGTTTACGCTCGTCACGTGGTTCGCACATATAATTACTATGTCAATCACGTGCGGGTTGTGCGATAAGTAGTGCTGGTTTGCATTTTGAGCAGCTGAAAGCCACTAAGAAAATATTAAGGACGCTATCTTCAGAAACATCAGGTACTAGCTTTTTGATTCTCATTAAGGCTCACAAAGTTTCAAGTTTTCGCATCTATTACACTGTTATCCCATCTGCCTGGGTCCCGAACCACTGATGTTCATCTCTGCTCCTAAGCAAAATTGAAATTGCTCCCGTGCTTGTCTAAGACACAAGCTGAAGTGCAATGAAAACTGATCTGAGCTGCTCCTAGCCTGCTCCAGAACGTAGTTTTAGCTGCTCCCAACATGCTCCAAAACAGCTGTTTCAGCTGCTCCCGTGGCTGCTCCCAAGTACATTTCATGAGTTCCACCCCTGATTACGAGAAATCATGTTACTGAGCCAGAAAGTTCTGAACCAGTTCTGTCCGAGTTCAGAGGAGTGGAGGAGTCATGCAGCGGCGGCGCAGAACCAGTGCAGCCGCCGCGCTAGGACTGGTGCTGTGATCAGCTCTCTGAGTGGAAGCGCAGGGTGTTGTCTGCATCTGTTAACTCTTGTTTCCCCACGCCACGTTGTATGCTACATTTAATTACTCGGGGTTTTATGAGACCATTTGTATTTCCTTGCTTTTAAAGTATAATAACGGAATCTTTTTTGTGAATATTTTTTATTCGAGTGTACTAAAAACGTTTTCTGTACGAAATGTGTTTCTGTCTGCATTTTTTAAGGCCGTTCGGTTCCTGTCGTTTCCGTAAGCGTTGGTGTCCTTCACATTCATTTAGCAATAGTAGATTCACTCCAAGTCTCTCGAGTTTTGCATTTCGACGATAGGTTCGCGGCATCAGGATGATTTTGCGTCGCGAGTCACTGGCGGCAGCGCGCGGTCGGTAGCGGTCACCTGGAACACGAAGGCCTGACAATAGCGTTTTGGCCAGGACAGTTCTCGACCGTAACTTTGGCGTCAAGCTGAAGCGTTTATTCTGATTCTCAAGAATGACCTGTGTGGAACTACCAAGCCTTCTCAGTTTTTTTCTCGGGCCCGTTAGTGGGCGTCCAAAGATACCAGCGGACAAAGCATGCAGTATTATGCTCAGCTACGGGGCATGCGAGGGCCAATGCACTAAATCCCAGACCTCTGTAACATATCGGAGTTGTCAGTATGCATCCAAGAGCTACTGAAGGCGGGGACTATCAAGAGTGCAATACCTTTCCCGTGTCTTTAAGGAAGAATATCAATACTGTAAATCCCCACATAGTATCAAAAAGAAACAATTTACGTGAGCCAATATTTCAACACTTGCCACAGAAAGTCAAACCTACACAAGCAGGTGCCTAAAACGCTTTCAGAATATCATAATCAATCAAATTCCTACCCTTGGTTATAATGTCAATTCCGCGTCCACCGCGGGTACGTTATTATCATAAATGAGAAGAAACGCAAAATCCGCATCGGCGTTATTGTTAAACATCGCAGACATTTGAGCAAGAGCTGCGAAAAATGGCACCGCGAGCAGAGACAGACGAGGAGTGTCGTCTGCTATCGCCGTCTGCTCTTGTCGTCTGCTTCTGCACGGATGCTAAACTGACTCCGGAGCCAGTGCAAAATTTTGAGGAACTGGGTCTGAACTCGTTCAGAACTGGGTTGAATTGAACGCGCCAGTGCAGCGGCCGTGCAACTTCCGGTTGAATCGAATGCACCAGTTCCTGCACTGCTGAACTAGTTCAGCCAGTTCAGGCGAATCGAACAGACCTTATATGTCTACTGTATCTATTCATTCAATTCATTTATTTACTCCCATTAGACCTTCGCTTGCTTTAGTTAAGTCCTCACGCGCCCATGTGTGCTGAAAAGGGAATTAAGCAACTTTCTGCGATAGCTTATCTATGGGCTCTAAACATCCTAAAAAAAACAAAAAAAAAAAAACAAGCATTACATTTATGCGTGGCCATTTCTCCACCAAAAATTGGTATCAAAGATTGATTACCTCTGAACTATTGCAGACACCGGAGGGTGTCCTCGAATGAGGCGAAGCTCTCTTCTCCTCATCTGATAGTTCAGAGATAATCAATTAACCACTCATGAATGTCATCTTGTTTTTTAGGATCTTCTTTTGTTGTGTTCATAGCTTTCAGAGGAAGGGAGCCCTTTGCTGCCAGTGCTCCGCCATGAGGTTTTCTTTCCTTGTTGACTCGAGAATTCTGCTGCATGAAGGCATTTGTAACTGATGGCCAAAAGTTGGAACCTTAGAAAGGGGGGGGGGAGGCGCCTTTAGCCAAGTTACGTGAGAAGTATTACGGAAGATTTGGGACCTGTTTTAGGCTCCGCAAGGGAACGACTTGGTGGCTACAGCATCCTCCTCTGTCGTGTTTGGGCGTGGGGCGCCCTTTGGTTTTGGCGGCTGTCGCATGCCATTGGAGGGGTGGGTTATGGTTCCTCTTTCTGGATGACAGCACAGACCTCCATACACAATGAGTGGCATTCTGATTGCACTTCTTTTTTCTTTATGTCTGCAGCAAAACATGCTTAGGGTTTTTTTTACTTGTGTTGTCTAATGACATATGCTCTCCGCTCACCACACAGCCTTGGGGTTTCGACTGTTAGGGCATTTGTGGTTCTTTTCTCAATCTTAATTTGGCTGTCAGAAGACTGGAGTAGCTACAACTGCAGTTTCAGCAGTTTTTGTTTTGGTACTTTGGGTTGGAGGCCTGTATACCTATGTGGTTTGTATGGTTAGGGGCGACCATTGGATTTACTTTCACTGCAAGGAGCGGATGGGGTGAAAACATGGGTGATATATGTGTAAAATGAATAGAATATTTGGTGAATCATAGTCATGGTTTGATTGCTGGGAGGGAGGGAGGAGGGGAGGAGGAGGATAGCAGAGATGTGGCTACAAAATCTCTTCAAAAGTTATGGTACTTTTCTCGAATTTTAAAAACAAGGTTTTGAACAATAAGTCAGCATCATTCTCTCGAATTTACATAAAAGTGATTTTTCAGGTCACTCGAACCTGACAACTGAATTTTTCGTTGTGGTTATTTGTGCAGACAAAGCACATCTCGGAGCTGCACACATATGTTTGTCTATTTGGCAGAACTGCCTTTGAGCAACGGCTCCACTCGGGCATCGATCCTGAAGGCGTTGGACCCCAATCAGCTGCCAATTCGTTCCACACCTCCCCGATGCTTAGTCTTTGCACGGGGGATAAGGAAGTGTTCCGGGGCGCAGGAGATTTGACCCAGGCATTATGTACTCCATTAGAGCGAACTCAGCTGTCAAGTACCACGCTCGAGGTAATATTGGATACATCAAACGCCAATATTCCGTCGTCACCCTTTTTCAGCAAGGAATGGGAGCAAAATCTGTTAGGATGGATTCAAAGCATCCAGTAGTTAGGTGTGCGTCTGCATTATGCAAAATGTGCACAAAGTGCTTCGTTGCTAGCATTATTTTTTGTATTAAACCATCACCAACTCACGCTTACAAACAAACCGGAGTGACCCTAGCGGCGTGCCACCGTCGCTGCACATTCATGATGGGGTGTGGGCAAGAAGCACCGTGTCCCACATCAACAAAGCGTTGGTTTGTGATGTTGTCGGTGTGAGTGGGAGTCCCCGTGCTCTTTTTTGCATTAGAATTATTAATCCCACATAATTTTAACAATTTGTAAAAATAAACAAAAAAATTGGGAGTGTTTTTGTATGTAGAGTTTAGAATTTAGTGTGCCTCAATGGGCAACTTGTCTCCGAGCTGCTCATGAAAAATTTAGCCACTGTTGTACAACCGCTAGCCTGGGGTCTTCACCACGCAGTAGTGATACACGACCGCACGCCGGTACAGTGGTACGGTGTAGGCCGTGGGTTGCCGACCCCTGATCGAGACAATGTCTAGCAAAATGAAATGTTTTTGGTCCCTTTGGTAAGAGATGTTCATTCTCTTTTTCCATACAGGCATGAGCAGGGTGGCCTTGCAGGAGATAGCGGGCAAGTATGGGCTGTGCCCCGGTGGAGGGGGGGGCTGCGCCGGAGGGGAGGAGGGGGCTGGTAGCCTGCAACAGCAGCTCGAGGAGCTGAAGCGCAAGCTAAAGGAGGAACACCGCAAGGAGCTCAACATTAAGGAGGGTGCAGAGAACCTGCTCAAGGCCACGACAGACCGCAATAGCCTGGCATACATCAACTCCCTCGTGGAAAAGTCCAACTCGCGCCTCTGCGACCTCCGCCGGCAGCTGAGCGACCTCACGGCCGACATCCTCGTCATCCAGGGACACCCGTCTGTGCAGGGTGAGGAAAGTTCTCACAAGGTTGTGCACTTGCGACAGGATACTTGCAGGTTGTGCTCGTGTTGCAGGGTTGCAACACGAGCGCAACCTACAACGAGGTTACAGGACTGCAGAATTCTCGCAGGTTCGGCTTAGGAACTGAGGTTCAAATAGAACATTGCCGATGCCGATGATGTCACGGAAGGGGCATTGTCACACGCATATCCTTTGGATGGTATCACTTGTGCTTCATATAGTTCCCTTTAGCGCTTGACGTAGAACCGCTTCAGGACTCGAGTGTCCGCAAGCAAGGGGGTGGTGTGCATTTGCAGCCTCGAACTTGTATTGCTAGGTGTCCTGCCGGAGAAGACTCGATGGACAAAGTATGCTCTAATAGTCTCATATTTAGGCATCTACCCGTTTGGCCAACATAGAATTTTCCACATGTAAAAGGTATCTGATAGACAACCTTGCTAAGCCAGTTAACATATTTGTCTGTATGCTTCGCTTGGAATTAATCTCGGGGTGAAGCTTTTTTAAGCTTGTCAGGTGCTGAGAGAAAAGTTTGCACCTCAAACCCGGAAGCCACCCTCTTTGGATTGTGTGAGAGTTTGTGGATGTACGGCACAACTGCTAGTTGGCCTCTTTTCTCTGGGTTTCTATCGCATACTCTTCTTGATTTTAGCGTGCATTCTGCGATATCCAACACAGTCGTTGAAAGATATCTGGAAGCAATGAGTCTTTGTATTTGTGTGTTGAAGCTGTCTCTGTCAAAGAGGAAGCAAGACCTTTTGAATGCAGCACTCAATTTGCCAAAAATATTTAAATTTGGTGACGCTAAATCGTCGAACAACATTTGCACGCGAAATAGTGGTGACATTTTTTCTTCAAAGTCGGCCCTAGCATAATCACAAATTTTCTTAGTTTCCTTTGACTTATAACATTTAGAAGTATTTAACAAAAAATGCGGGGAGAATGGCCAGTGCGACCAGGCATGCGCGTTTAATCGACCTGCAGGACGTGGGCTGCAGTAGTCCGGACTGGGATGTGGCCCTTGTACGATATTGATTGCTCTCTTTCTCTCTCTCAGATGAGCAGCCACTGTTAATGGACAGCTGCTGTGAAGACAAGGGGGACGTACCACCGTCCACGACGGACCAGAGGCTGCAGTCGCTCGAGAAGCAGCTGAACATCGAGCTCAAGGTGGGCGCTCTCTCGGGGCAGCGGCGTCCCCGCCCTCCCTGCTGCACCGGGAGGGGGGGGATTGGTACGGTGCCTGAGGTGTCGAAGGGAGGACATTTTTGGCTGCCGAATGGACATGGTGTCGTAGCTCGTATCTAATCAACGAATAACAAGTTTTTGACTCTTTTGAGATTCCACCGTGGATTGAAGTTTTTAATGAAAACGTTTCACCGAGGTACAAATACCCAGAGAGGTCTCGAGGCCTCCAACATGCTTTTCTTTAGTATTTTAATGAAGGAAATGCTTGGTCCTGTTCCTCCATGTATTTTTTAGGTGCTTTCTCTGTTGAAGGTGTACCAGCTAGCCCACTTAGCCATTTTACTGCTTCAATATTCAACCCATATATGTTATTTTCGAAAAACCAAAGATATTGCAGTTATTTACCATTTCAAGATCCGCGTCTTCGCTTAGTCGAGTGTTGACTGTGACTTGTAATGAAAACTGTTGACACATAGTCATTTATAGTTGTGCGATAGCTCACTATAGGTAGTATGCTATCGACAGTTATAGTGCAACCGTTCTATACCGATCATGAGAAAACCCACAATTTCAATCATTATAACCGATTATTGTTGTATCTGGGCTAGAAACTGATCATTTCCTGTCTCGAAACTCTAAAAACTCATCATTATAAGCGGTACATCGTTATATGTGGCATCGTTATAAGTGGGTCGCACTATATATTGCCGCGCATGCAAGTAGGCAGCGCGCCCGTGACCAAATGGTTATCATGTTCGGCTCCCACGCAAAGAGCCGAGGTTTGATACCTAGTAGCGGAGGCACCTTTTTGTTATTTTTCTAATTGTCGCGTTTTAGTAAATTCGAGAACTCTGTCATGTTCAAGGTCACTATTCTATGAGCCGTATCTTCTGCGCCGATTGTTCCAGAAGCCCATGTGTGTACAAAAGAGGCTCCACGTGGCGAGCCGGAGCCAGTCCCGCCCCAGCACTCGATCCTGCTGTTTCGCCGCCATCGACGCCTGCAACGCTAGGCTTTTCCCATCTTGTTTTGAGCGCAAGTTCGTCCCATTAAACATTTAGTTTGCTTCATTTGTCGTCGCCTCATCAATTGTCATTCTTGACAATATGATAGTCGACTATCAATAGTACAGTCAATAGCCTACCGTCAACAGTCATTATCGATAGTATACTGTCGACACTGGTGTAGATAGTTTTGTGCCACTACTTCTTAGTATTCTCCAGATGCTCGGGGTACAAAAGAGCCATTGCTCCCCAGGTGAAGCAGAGGATGAAGAACATGCCGCAGATGTACAGCTGCGGGCCCTCCAAGGACCGCGAGCTGCTGGTCGAGGCCCAGCTGATGCAGGCGGACCCCAAGGCTAAGATCGACTACATCCGCATGATGATGGCACACCTGAGGCAGAGCCAGAACGCACATGCCAAGAGGAACCATGCCGACGGCACCGCCACGGACAGAGGGGGAACCAACAACCACCTCGATTCGGCTGTCGTGGCAGGTCGGTGGCAGTGCCTGCACATCGTCCCCACATTTCTCGTAAAATCCACCGAGTCGGAGCTTGTTTTCTTGCAGTCTCGTATCGTCGTAGACGCCCATCGAAGCTGACTGCCGCTGCCTAAACATACGCGCGTCACAATTATTATTACGGTTGACTCTCAATACTTCGAAGCTCACAAGGACAGCAAAACACCTCGAATTAAGCGTACCTCGACTTAAAAGAACACGCGCAGTCAGTCCATTTGTTTTTATTTGGTACTCACCTGGAGAAGTTGATCTTTGCTTGCCTCCGCTAATGGAGAATCATCACATTCTGCTAACCAAGATGTGCAGTGTGAACAATGCTTCACAAATCGCGAACCTTTCTTAGGCGCCTTCGACAGTTTCTTTCATAAAATAAATATTCTAAATTGTACTCCATTGCGCCACGAGCAGTTTCCACATCCGTGGCACTCGGCCACATAGCACGAAAGCGACGAGAGTTTTTCTACGCCTAGCCACTTGCCGATTGTGGCTTGTTTGTCGACATTAATATATTCAATGCACAAAACATCTCATTCAACCAGGTAATGCCTTGAACCACGCTTGGTTGGTCGTACGCGCCGTGTGTAATACGTAATATGTACTGCATATTCTTTTAGGTTTCTCGCACTCGCTTTCCGCTCATTTCGCAATGGCACACGCGCGTTCCCACAAAGACGGGATGCGAGGCTTCATCGAGAAAAAAAGATGGGACGGCAGAAATGCATCCGTAAGACTAGACTATCCCGGCCAAAATGGGTCCCAGGCAGTACGGGGTGCCGGACAGAACGGTCGAAGACCTGTTGGCAGCACCGCAACATTCCCGACAGTGTTCCTCGCGCGGGGACATGCCCTCCGTGGGAGTCACTAAAAGGGCCTCCGGGTGCAGGCAAGGTGGTGGACTGCACGTCCCCCTTGGAGCTCCAGATGGAGGACCTGCGGCATCGGCTGAAGGGGGAGTGCGCCGTCATCGAGGGGGCCAAGAGCATGCCCAAGCTCTGCCAGGGCAGCAAGGTCTTCCAGGAGGTGAGACTCCCCCTCCTTCCGTTTAAGGGGGAGACATGAATCTTTGGAACCAAAAAGTCCATAAAAAAGTTTTTTTAGAAAATAGTGATCTTAAAATATACAGCTTCTTATATTGAAGATTCATATTTGAGCCATGATATCTCTTTATAATATCTGTATGGGCTGAAATTGCACTGAAGCAGATGCTAAAACAACACTTTCTCAAAACACAAATTTTGGACTCCTTACAAATTTTCAGGGGGATATCTCAGCATCTAGGGCTGACAGAAAGATAACATTTTTAGCATCATGTAGCTAAATGTGCAAAGCATGCAATGTTGGAAGCAGATTTTTCAATATAGGTGTAAGAAATGTTTTAACTGAAGCAATGTTTTATTGTTTGGTAGTCACACATTGAGCACTGTACTTCAGTGCGTTGTAAAGTCAGTAATAATGGTTCAATTTAAAAAGTGCTTTCAACATGGCATTTTTCATAATTTGTAGTATCTGACCATATGTTAAAACATTCTTTTCTAAAAAAATTATTTTTCTCTATTGTTTTTGAAAACAAAGTCTGGTTAGTTATAATTATCCCGAGAAGTAAGCTACTAACTAAAAAATAACAAATTTGATATCAGCTCAGAGGTCTGAACAAGCTTTTGCTGTTTCATTGGGCTTGGTCAGAAAAATAGGGAAAAAAGCCCCAAGACCAGTGTTCACCCATAAGAGCAAAAGAACCTCGGTCTGTGGTAAGTTTGAATTTGTTTTGCCTCACAATGAGCCGCAGTGGGTGCCACCCGGCCGATCGGGCACCGCAAACGTCTCGCGCGTCGTGTTGGATAGGCTCCGACGGCTCGTGGCGTCGTCTGCGGTATAAAGTTTATATTGAGGAATTCCCTAGAATTCCGGATAAACTCCCACTCGTGGGGAAGGATGAATGGGTAGGAACATTGGGTGGCGACGTCTTGGGACGAAAACGGTTCTTTTTCGACGGAAATAAGCCTAAAACATGTCGGTACCCACTAGAAGCTCACGTGATATGGAAACCGGCGCTCCAGGCACTGCCCTCTGGCGTTCCACGTCACTGATTCTCGAGTTGAGCTCTCGGGAAACGATCGCCCGAGAACCACACTGTCAATGCCGGCGGAGTGTCTACCGAACTGTGAAGCCGGAAGTTTTAGGGGCAAACTGAACTCTAAGGGGGGGGGGAACCCGACAATTCCACCCCAGTCATGTTGTCTTGAAACACGTGCACAAAGACAAACTTCCATTTTTATCGTTTTTGAGTTCCTAAATGGACGGTTCCTGCGTACAGCATGTTTGCCAAACGACTTCACGACGCGAGAGCTCAGCTTTAAAGCTTCCCCGCTCGGGAATGTTTAGGGCCCGTCGAGATCGTGGCGGTCGAGTTAATTCCTGCTTCGTGGGTGAGACCATCTAGAAATTTAAATTGCGAAGCCCATAGGATATAGCAGCGTTTACAGATGAAAACTGCACTTGGACACACCGCATCCCCGTAGGAGCCAGTCGGGGAATTTTCGATAAATAGTCAAGGGGGGGGAAGGGGGGAAGAAAACGCAATTTTAATAGGTTAACGGGCCTCCGTTTTGTCGAGACGTTGGCGGTGGGGCCCAGTCACGTGACAGTCCCCTCCCCTGTGTCCACGGTACAAGATATTTAAATGTGGAGATGCGGCAAGGCGAACGCTGCGACGCGATTCATTGGGTAAACTCCTGTTGGTGCACGCCTGAGTAGATTCGGCCGACGGCGTCTCAGCTGTCCGGACGGCGCAACTGAGAAAAAAAAAGGAACAAACAAAAGCTTAAAAAGTGTCTCATTTTCTTTGCACCCAGGCATGCGCTCCTTCCGCTCAGAGCGTCTCTTCTGACCTTGACATACGTGGGCTCAAACACCGCGCCTTCACTTCAACGTGTTCGTAAAGCTGGTATTGCCGCCGTTGAGGCGTGAAACTAGGGTTAGTAACGAAGCAGCATACAAGCAACACGTGTTATCGCGGGTGCCAAATTCTATGTGACGCGGCGCGACTGGAAAACTACTTTAACAAGCGAGAATGTCACTAATAGAGAAGCGTGGGAAACCGGGCCTGCGACGGGCTGCTTGCAACCGAGGCGAGGAGGGGATTTAACCCGGCAAGTGTAACGTGCGTGGCGTACACACCCAGACGTACCTCTTGCGCCGCGGTCCAGGCCCAGAGCAGCCTGGTGGAATCGAGCGAGAAGCTGGACCTGATCCGGCGCTCCCTGGAGCTGCGCCGGGCGGAGCTGTCCCCCGGCAGCACCAAGTGGCAGCCGCTCCAGCGGGAGCTGGACGGCAGCCAGCTGGCCAGCCCCTACTCTCCCTTCATCGTGGCCCATGGGGCCAGGGAGGGTCACAAGGGGGGGGGGCGGTTCCCCCGCCCCTTCCCCGGTCCCACTGGCGCCCCACACCAGCTTCTTTTCCGAGCCGGCCTCGGTCACGGACCAGCTGCAAGTCAGGTGAGTTGCGTTCGGTGCGAACGCGGGGCTGGAATCGAACGGTGGGCTCCCTCTATTTACCCGCACTGGTCTACGTTAGCGCAGAAAAGTGTGGCAAAGTACAGGGCAATACTTCCAGTGTGTGTTTGTTTAAATATAGGCTGCACTTGTACATAGAATGCAGTGGTGTGCAATGAGTGTAGCTGGTGCTTGAGGTGAATCAAACGAGCCTAGTGATGCAGCAGTGGAGAGCACTTGAAAACTGTAGTGCGTTTTTATGGCAGAGCTGTTGAGGGCTTGGTTCCCGAGGATCGTGTCCAGTACCAAACAAGTGTCGACACAAAACTCTGGACAGCTAGGGTGCTTTTAATGCGTGGGTACCTTTGAAAAGTGATAAGAGTCTAATGTCTAAAGAGTCTAAAGGGGGCAGTCAGCGCTTTTGGTAGGGAGGAAATAAGCGGGGTGCGACCGTTAGAAACGATCGAGACAAGTGAGGCAGAAAATATACAAGAACGAGAAAAACACCCCAATGCACGCCTCAAGGAAGGACAGATAACAAGGCGAGCAAACCAAGTTACAAGGAGACAACGAAGCAAGCAAATACTATCGAGAATGACGGTGGAGGTATGGTAAAGTGCGAGGGATGCGACCGGTGGGTAGATTTGAGGAGGCAGAGGCAAGCCATTACAGATGCGCACTGTGCATCAAAATTGAGGTACTGCAGGAGATTTTAGAGAATGCCCTGATGAAGGCGAAAGAAGAATGGGGAAAACAAGAGGAGTGTCTCAAGACGTTTTTTGAAGAGGAGAAAACATTGAGGACGGGCAGAACAAGCTAAAAGGGAGAAGCTAGAAAGACAAGTTGCAGAGCTCATCAGCACACTAGGGGCAATGCAAGGTGAGACGTGGAAGGAAAGGAGGCCTCCGTGCCCGCACATGACGCAAGAAGGGGAAGGGAGGATACAGAAGACAGGCCGGGTCAGGCAAAAGGGATTCATGGCACCTCCGACAGATCGAAGAAACTCCCAGGTCGGAAACGGAACCCCGAAAGTAGTAGACGAGGACAGCAAACTGACAGACCAGAATGGGGAGAAGGCAATCAGTGTAGAAAATGAAGGAAAGACAGAAACTGAGGAAGCGACAAGCGTGGACATAGAAAGACCGACAACCCTGGGGCAAGCACAACAGGAGCGGTTTGGGGGGTTACATGCATAGCTAGCTGGGTTAGTGAGGCAATCGGAGGTGGACAGGATTGCGATTGTCCTCTTCGCGCAACGGGTAGCGAGTCTAGAGAACGAGAGGCAGATTGTGGCAGCGAGGTACACGATATTGGAGAGGATGATGGATATGCAAGATAAAGAGCTGACAGGGATTGAGGAAGAGGGGGAAAAGGACACGGAGTCCGGGGCAAAGGGAGAAAGCGCAATGCCAATGACAGCCGGCCAAGAACAAGCCCAGGACAACATGATAGCACCAGGGTGCTAGGAGGACAACGCAATATCACCAGAGTGCCATGGGAGAGACTGGGGCGAGCTTGCCGGCAGCTGGAAGGAAAGTGACAGGGAAAGGAAGCCAGAAATAGACAGAAGCACTCGGCGGAGTCGAGTAACAATGAAAGGCAGGGACCAGCCGGAGTCCCTGTCCACCCCACAAAACCAAGACCGGCCTGAGTCGCTACCCAGCCCACGGAACGGAAAAGGGCAGGGTCGACACCAATGAGACCACCAAGGAGAGTCAAGAGAGAAATCATTGTGGCAGGAGATGGGAATGTAGGAAGATTTGCGGCGGCGCTGCAGTCCAGGAAGTTGGGGTGAAAGACAGTGTTGAATTTCTCTATCAAAGGGGAGCGACCGTCGACCAGGCCCACAAGGCCATCCGGGAGTATGTGGAGCAGGGCCGAAAACTCCTTAGGAAATATGCGCTCCACTTGGGCCTCAACGAGGTCTTGCAGGGCACAGTGGAGGACCTGACAGCCAAGTTGGAAGAAACATGGAAAGAAAGGGGGGCCGAGCTTATCATCTGTTCGATACCGGAGGTGTCTAGCCGGGGTAAGGAGATGCAAGCAGATGCAGCCAAGGGTAATGCGCGGATACGGGCGACATGCGTAAGGGTCAAGGCGCGTTTCCTGGACATGGAGCCGGTACTAAATCCCAGGTGCTTCACAAAGGAGGGCACGCTGTACTCAAGTGAGGGAGTGCAGCGAGGGATGACGGCCCCTTTTTTAGGGCAGCAGATCCGCCCAAGGACACCTCGGAATGCCAGCGAGGGAAGGAGACTACCCAGCGTAGACGTCCTATGGGATGTGTTAAAGCAGCTAGTGAAGAGTTGGTGCAACGAGTACCCCCTGCGAAATATCGGCTGCAGGCAGTAGCCGGGTGTGAGGAGGAGCGAACAATAGAGGACGAGAGAGGGAGAAGGGGACCCCCACCAACAAATAGTGAACGAAGGAAACACGGGGGGGCAACGAGAAAAGGCGGAGAGAAGTAGGGATGGCTTTCCTAAACATGCAGGGAGCAAGAAGAGCGGGAAAATGGGAAGAAGATTTTCAAATGCTCCAAGCGGACAGCATTGGTGTGCGTACGTGAGGCATGACAACACACTTAAAAAAAAAGCCCATTAAAATAAATTAGTCTCCTCCTTTTAAATTACTGAGTGTAATAAAGACAAAAACAATGTCTGAGACGCTTCCTTCATTTTAAAATAATTAACAATAGGAAAAATGCCTAATCAGAGGGCAAACAAATGTTCCTTAAACTTTTCATAAATATTAAGAAGAAATATATATTCTGCCCAAACCTATATAGTTGCATTCTATATATTCTAAAGTATATATACATGTATGCCTAATTTGGCTGTGATCAGACAATATGAAGGACAGAAATCCTTGCGCATAAACAATAAAATGTCCGAAAATTATATTAAAAAAAAATAAGAATGTGCTGGAATGTTAACAGGTAGTTAACATGTTAACTATCTCTGTCACGGTGCGGAAATTAATTTTTATTTATATAAATTTCCATGAGAAATTGAAGGTACAGAAGACTGCAATGAAGGGGGGGACGGCTAGGCCCATACCCGTCAAACGTTAATGTGATGGCGGGCAAGACGTCACAACTCGAAGAATCACATGGGGGGCAAAAAAGGCTCAAATTCATGCCGTTCTGGGTTGGCTGGTGGTCATGAAATGCGTATTTGGCTGATTTCGCGATCATAACCGGCACTAATAATTTTTATACGTCAAATATAAAGATTCAGAAATAATGAAACGCCATTAAACCCAAAATCGAATCTTAGAGCCCAGCTCTTAGGCCCCCGTTTCCGGCTTGAGCAGCGTCGCCATCGGCGTAACAGTGAGGTCACGTGACTCCGGTGAGGTCACATGACCCCGATGACGTCACGTGAACCCCATGAGGTCACGTGACTTTGGTGACGTCACGTGACCCCTGTGAAGTCATGACCCCTGTGAGGTCATGACCCCCTTGAGGTCACGCGACCCCGATGACGTCGCGCGACCCCCGCGAGGTCACATGACCCCCGCGAGGTCACGTGACCCCCGCGAGGTCACTTGACATCTGTGAGGTCACGAGGGTCACGTGACATCGCGAGGGTCATGTGACCTCACGATTACGCCGACGCCGCTCGGAGGGAGAAGTAGCAGGCAGGATGAGGGAGTGAGGAGGAGGGAGGAGGGGTATACGCTCGATATGCTCCCTTCAGTACCCTTCCCTCCCCCTCCTCAAGATCTGCACTCCAATTTGGTGTTACAGGGAGTTGTAAGCGGCTCTCATTTTCTTTTTTTGCTTAATGTATTTACACATATCGTCTCTTGTTTTGAATAAAGATTCTACTTGCACGCATGACAACTGTTTGTTTACTCACAAGTATTGGCAAAAAAGCGAAACTGCTCCGTGGCTGTCAGCTTTTCTATTGCGACATTGTCAAGGCTACCTTACATCATTACTGCGCGAGCACATGACTCCATCCTGCTTCTCATTCGTTGGGTATTTCAGAGCTGTATTTGAACCTGCTTCAAGTAAATAAGATGATAACATACTGTGGTCTTTCTATATATATACAGTAATGCCTCGTTAATATGGACACCTCCGTTCCTTCAAAAAATCGTTCATAATGCGAGTTGTCCACAATAACGAGACAAAAATGCATGTATTTTCCCAGTTTGTCCCTATATATATATTTTTTCCCTCTTTGTTCTTTGTCGTGGTGTCTTTTTATAAGCGGCCATTGTGTGCTTTTTATAAACCACCTTTGCTCTTTTTCTTTTTTCTTGTGACACACACTTTTAATTTAAAAACATAACTACTTCTTTAACAACGTTGTAAAGAAAAAAAAAAATCTAGGTTAGTTTTGACAACGCTAAACGTAAAGTTTGACGCCGTGTGGTATTTCTCTTTCTTCTAACTCGCAGCGGTAATCCCAGGGGGCACGAGCAGCACAAACAACGCCGCAACCGCACCACCTTGACCGACTACCAGATGGCAGAGCTGGAAAAAGCCTTCCACCAAAACCGCTACCCTGACATCTGCTCCAAAGAGGAGCTGGCCAGCAAGATTCAGCTCCCGGAAGCCAGGGTTCGGGTAAACACTGCGTCAGCCTCCACTATATGTTCTATATACGGCGAGCAAGTGTTCCTGAACACGTTTCCGGCGCATCGAAACGTAAGGAAAGGCAGCAAGCCAATCAAAACGCAACAAAAAGACGCGCAGGAAACGCGCGATGACGAGGCTACCAAGCGCGCGCTGTTATTGGTTAAGATCGTAAAGGAAAACAAGCACGTAGGTGCAAAGAAACGCACAAGGCACGCAGAGAGCAAACGAACTTGCATGCCGACCGTCGACCATGATGTTTGGTTTGGCAAAGGGGTCTCCACCTTATAGACAATTTTTGCAACACTGAGACGGTCCGCGTGCCCTCAGTCATTGGCCCCGATCTCGAGCCCGAATCT
Organism: Ixodes scapularis; assembly: GCF_016920785.2. Lineage (NCBI taxonomy): Eukaryota > Metazoa > Arthropoda > Arachnida > Ixodida > Ixodidae > Ixodes > Ixodes scapularis. Next base: position 75,093,655 of record NW_024609880.1, on the reverse strand, counting down.
CCGAGTGCCCTGCCGAACTCTGATGCAGCGCTCGTATCCAATCGTTCTGTTGTTAGGCCTTCCTAAAGTTGCGTATTTTGGCCACAGGTCGCGCTGGCTAGCAGCCGACTGAGGCGCCGCCTGTTCACTCCCGTGTATCTATAGGCCAATATTCCAATTATTGCATTCTGCGCGCTGCCATCTTTTCCCCTTGGGCTGTGGAACGAGGCTGCGCATGCGCAATAGCTCTCTCCTGTGGAAATACCAGACGCCGCGTATGAGCCCCCAGCACATTGATTTATCATTTTTTGTCTGGGTGATACGCGCTGGAGGAGGGCATTGAACAGTAAAAAAATTAGCAGCGACCTTTACTTTCAAAGTCTTATAATGCATGAAATGTTGTGAAACACCCTGAGAACAACATCACCTAGGGTTATCTAGGAGGTGTAGTTAGGAGGGGGAAGAGGTAAGACTTTTAGAGTATGCGCTACTCGCTGAAGATCCTCAAAAACAAGCAAAGACAATAGTCAACCATAAGTAACATACTTCCCCCGGCCATTCGGTCATTATTTGTTTTTGTTTACCTTCGCACACCCTGTACACAGGTTTAGGCGCACTGGTCGCTAACACAATGTCTACTTACAGATGTGCATAGCGTTTGGAATAATAAAGTGTTAATCTCTTCGGGAAACGCTTAACTGGTTTCCAATCACCACTCTAGGCGGTGATGTATGATCATCTCGAGCAGCTTTCCGACGCAACAAAATTAAACTCGCAGGGAGGAAGGAATCCAGGCTCAGTGGTGAGTTTCCAGGTTTTAACAGTGGAACTATTTTCGCCACCTTCCACGATTCCGGTATCGTCTCCGTTCTCCATTGTGTATTTCAAGACGTGCTGGTGGCACCGAGGCCAACATTTGCTACTGCATCGTAAGTGATCTTATCGAGACCAAGAGCAGCAGATATGCGGGTGTAGTGAAGAGCACAATCAATTTCACGATTTCATGATCTAGCTCTGAATGCACTCGATGTATCTCGTTCTCGAGGGTACGAGTGGCCTGCGTCTTTGAAGAACGGTATTGGGAAGTTGCATAAAGGACTTTATGGGAAGTTGTTAACACATCGCATTGTTGCGCTAACAGAACGCAAAATTCACCCGCGATTGTCATTTTCGATGTACCCTTTAGAAGAGCTATAGCGCGCGGAAAAGTTTTTTTAGGCATAACCGGAGTGCAAAGAGAACAAAGTATATCTATTGGCAACGTGCGCGATCGAAAGCGTCGCTATGGTCGGCCTGCCACGATTGGCCGAATGCTGACTATGACGTCAACAAAGGATTTCTTATCGACAGAGATAAGAACTTCAGTTTACACGCCGTTGGCAGTGTTGGTTTAAGGGCACCATGATTTCAAGCTTCCACCACGCTCTTTACAAACACCATTGAACTTGCTGTTTGGGAGGTAATGACGTCACAAGAGGGAACCACAGGGGGGCGCCACCAAAATATCTCTCTACTAATAGCAATTGGTGTGAAGAGGGTCAGGTTACTGCTAAACTGCCTCCATTGGCGGACTGAAAGAATTTGCAGCTTTCGACACATCAGCTTGTGAATATGTTGGGCATGGTTATAGTCTTCAACATTACCTGATCTTCCATAGCGGTGTTCTGCTCTTTGTGTTTCTGCCTATAGCTTTTCTTATTCACCATTAACACCAATGTGTCCGTTGGGGACATTTACAAGATGCGTTGCTCGTTTGTTTGTAACTAAGCGAAATTGAGTTAGCAAATCGTGACACCATCCCGATTTCTTTTGCTGTTACGGTTACGGTCGGTTTTTCGAAAAGAGGTTCCAGGTTCTTTTGGCTTGACGATTAGTGGGATTTCAGGGGGGCGATTTCTCCGCACTGTGACTTGAGCGAAGTAGTCTTCGCCTGCAGGAGTGCCGTCATGAAACAAGTAGTTGGATGTTCTCTCCTCGTCCATTTGTTCCGGGGAGAGATTCACGCGCTAGCGCTGTTTCTTTGATGGAACGTTGCCAGTGATGGGCTTAGACGTAAATAGCGGTTCTTGTAGTGGTTGGCGCGTTTCTGCTGCCAAAAGGTGGCTCGTAGTCGCAGTGGTATCCGTTTCAGCGTCCGAGGTCAAGGTCTGGTGGATTGGGTCATTGAAGCGGGGCAACTCTGTCACAAGTGGTCGCTTTTTAGGTGGCAGGATTTTGCCCGGGAAGAAATCCGTAGTGTCCAGTGATTAAAGAAACTATTGGGGTAGCCAAATTGGGCAGAATCACATAACATTTCAAGCTTACAGGAAGAGTGTCAGAAAATGATGTATTCCAATTGTCGTCGTCGTTTTCGGTATGAGTAAAAATGAATTGTATGCTTCTGCTGCAAACGTTCCCTTTGGTGCTCCAAAAGGCGCTCCATAATGACAGACCAATCACATCACTGAAGTAGCTGACAACAACAAAAAAGAATGAATCCCGACGCTAAAAAAGTGTTTCTTAAACTCTCAATGACTACAGGGAAATGTTTATTTCAAGATTAAGGCTCAGTTGGTCGGCGTTTTGCATTTCCTTTTCGGGCAGGTGTGGTTCCAGAATCGGAGAGCCAAGCAGCGCGAGCGGGACCGCCACGACGCCACGACGCCAAGCGACTCTCAAGTCTTCTGGCCGAGTCCCTGGAGGCAGGAGACTCCTGGAAGTCTTGGGATGGACGTGCCCAAGGGATTTCCAAGTATGACTGTCAGTTGGCAAGGTTTACTACGTGTGGTATAGTTGTTGACACCTCGCTTTCTTTGATATGGGTGGAGACACCATATAAAGCGTGTTCCTCGATTACAAGTATATGGTCGCGGGCATGGTGGAAAAAGCCAGAGGCTTCGGAAGAAGGCCAGGAGGGGGGTCGAAATTTCACTCTGGATTTGCGCATGGATGCCAAAGCCCCTTGCAGTTTGCATGCGGGTATAGAAAATGAGCGAAAGGAGACGAGCGCGGGCGAGGATGCCAGAACGCCGAGCTCTGGATGGATTCATTAGGGGGTAGCTAGATGCCTTTGTCTCTACTCACTGTACAGACGCGTTCAAATGCCGACACCGGCCACCGGCGTTCGGTGTTTGAACGCGTTGAAAGAGTGAATAGACACATAGCCTCCTGCATACTGACAAAGCCTGGCAGATCGCCTCGAGAAGCAGCCGCCAAAGTTGAAAACGTAGAGTGGCAGACAACGGATGAGAGGAGAGCCACGTGACGGGAGCCCTGCTGCAGCGAGACACTGAAACACACTTCTCCCGAGCGATGGAATGTCCGCTCGTGCTCCTCGCGCTACCGCCTCTTTTCTCATCGGGTTTGAAAACCATGTTTCGGGTCCTCGCCATTGCAAAAGCTGTGCGCTGACGTCCAGGTTCCCCTAAGCCCCTTCATGTTTTAAAAGTAGCGCAAGGTGCGTCGATGCAACAGGCACGTGCAACGTGCAGTTCTTGGGAAGATCATGGCGGCACAGCGCAGCGGTGGGCTAAATTTCAGACGCCATGTTCTTCCCAGAAGTGGCGCGCGGCACGTGTCTTGACGTCCACAGCAATGAATGGCACCACTTTTCCCAAGACAGAGGGGCTTTAGGTTCCCCGAGAAATGCTCTTTGCTACCAGATCCTCGCTCTCCAAACCTGCAACTGGGCAATCTATGGCTTTCCTCGTCGTCGAACTGCATGCCAGGCTTTGTGAGTATAGACGAGATTATGGTAGAGATAAAGGGAGCTAGATTTGCCTCATCAAACCATCTGCAGCTCGGCTCCCCGGCGTTTCCCTCTCCCTCAGTTTCTACCCTCATTGCCTAAGGCGATTCATCAAACCGCGTGACTCCAGTCGAGCCATTAGAAACACTTAGAAATCTAAGCACACTAACGCGCTGCAGAGAACCTATAGATTGTAGAGAGGGTCCATCTCAAACCATGGGGGACCGTTAGCAATCTAATAATGGACGCTTCCTGCTGAGGTTGATCGCAAGCGCGCATGCGCTGCGTTGTCGGGTGGAGAGGAGGAAAAACTGGTGGAAAGGCGGAGAGGTTAGCAGACGATCAATGCTTTCGGCACCTCCTCGCAGCTCGTATTGCAAACGTGGCCCCTAAACCGCACGACCCCGATCGAGCAGTTGGACGCCCTCTGTAATACAAGCACTCTAATGCGCTGTGCCAACAGCAGAGGCACCGCAGCAGCGTGACGTCGAATCCAAGCCAGGCGAAGAAGCGCTCCTCCCAACCACTAATCTGTGCGTGCGTAAAGAAAACAAAAAAAAAAAAAACTAGGTGTTGTATGTTACTGGTGCAGTTATTGCTCCCATATGTTTCTATTTTCAATGCTCCTTCTGTACTACTACTACAGCGGAGCTTAAATAAAAGAGAAAATGAGCATGTACTAGTCTCTTTTTTGTTGTGGCGCAGATGCCGTTTTCATGGCGTTTGCAACAAACAACTGTATCCGCTGCTTCTGCGCTGCGTATGAAAGTGGCCCTAGTGAAGGCAAAAGTGCGAGAGAAAAAGTGCACAACTATTACATTTAGTAAATACGGCGAGCAAGTGTTCTAAAACGTGCCTTTGGTGCATTGGAATGCAAGAAACTCTAATCAAAAGGCAGAACGCGCGATGATCACCTTATAATGTACGCAGTTGCCCTGGGGGCAGAGTCTCAGCGGCACAAGCTCTTGTGCATTAAGGGCAGCTGCCAACGCTATGAGCTCAAGCTTCTAGCCTTCGCTGTGGTACAACATAAGGTGAAACGGAGTATAGATGCTTTCAGCACGCGCCAGATTGAGCCGCCATAGCCGACCATCTCTTGTCTTACTGAGATGCTGAGCCACTGAAGCGTGCATTGACGAGTCTCCACAATGGCCTATGCTGGATAGAAGGACGCAGTAGAATCTGAAATGGCAATAATCTGTCCTGCTTTCGCAATGATGAGGCGGAACGAATGAAATAAGAGGGAACAAAAACTGAAGGTCGGTTATGGCGGCGCCCATGCACAGCTGCCTGAAAGCGTCTATAGCGCACGTCAGCTCGGAGCACGGGGAGCGAAAGCTTGCGCTGCAGAGCCCAGGGATCCTGAGCTCAATCCCCACCCCCGCCCGTTTCGATCTGGATGAGCATCGTACCGGCGTGTTGTCGTGTATCTCTACTGTGTGGTGCACGTTAAAGACCCCAGTCTACCAGTTGTACCGCACTGGCTAAATTTCCCATCTACAGCTGAGTATGAGACGCCAACTAACTTTCAACGCTATAAACATGCACGCAACGCAATTATTGAACGCGCGATGACAAGGCAGCCAAGCGTACGCGGCCATTGGTTGAAGTTGAGGGGAAACAAATGCACGTGGCGCATTTTGGGGAAACAAAGACACGAGGTACGCAAAATTAGAAGACGCACTTGCACGTCATATTCGCGGTGAGATACTCCCTAGGGGCGCTTCTGTTTTTCTCACTATGGGTGTAGTGTACGTTCTACCCCCACGGTTACGTTTTAATTTTCATAGCGTATAAAAGCTTGGCATTGCACGTGCTTGCACCAGCAGAGGAAGTTGAAGTATCCTCACTCTGGGTTGTGAGAAAATTCCACCAGGCGGCGAGATACCCCAACCTTCTCGCCGCGAATATACCTTTCCAAAAAGGGGCTCCTGTCCGCTTACATTTTCTGTGTTTGTGCGTATGGCGCGTGATTTGCTCTCCTTCCGAAGTGACGGACATGCGCGTGCTGGGCTGAGGAGATCGCACGTTGGCCTGAGGACTCGTGACTATTTGAATGGTATATACTCATCTTACAATAGACCGCGAAGGACGTCACAAACCATTCAAGTCAATTCAGTGCCGTGTGAGCATCACGCAACCTCCGGTAGGGGTGCATCGACGTTCGCGGAGCGTGAAGTCAAGTGGTACGTTAACAGCGCTCGATTGGCTGCGATGGTCGTAGCGTCCGCTGGTGTCCATCATAAGGTCACGGTCAGACTGCTCATGCATTGTACACTAAAGACAGTCTGCTGGCACTGTCTCAGGTGTGCTTCCTCCTTGTACACAAGTCCTGTCCCATTTGTCATGCAAAAAACACACACACAAAAAAGTCTGCATACATATTTGAAGCATACTTATGCATGAAGTAAACACGCTTCGTAAGTAAACATGATAATTGTGTCATCATGTCTGAAGTGAACAATGCGTCTTTTTTTGTAGGACCTGTGAGCATTGTGACTATATACGGCTGTAGGTAGAACGGAGCATTGAACGGTGGGATAACCAACCGTATGTACTGTTCTTTGCAGACAGCTACACGGGTGAAACCTACGCGAATTCGAGCCAAGACCCACCCGTGAAGCTTCCGAATGATGCTTCGAGCTTGGCCTCCTCCGCCTTTCGGGCACACGCATCTGACCAGGCCTCTGTCACTCCGAACCCAGCAACAAGAATGCCCGCTGCGCTGGAGCCTAGGCCAGAAGCCGCCGACCTGCTTCAGACGACCCTCGACTCGGCAGTTAAGAACTGACACCGCCATCTTCCGTTGTCTGCAACGATGAGCAAAAATCCGGCCTCTCGGACTCCGTACAGAGCATGCTTGTTGAGATGTGTTTTCCGGATGTCCACGAGAGCGACCTCCAACGCTAGGCGTCGGGTAGATTGATCCTATATAGTGACTGATCGAGTGAAAGAATAAGCCATGTCCTTTGCAACTGATTCGATGGATGTCAAGAACGGTGTTCGGTTTATTCGTTTGTGTGTATAGAATGACTAGGAGAAAAAGGATGACCTGGAAGCACCTGTAGACACGAGACATAAAGTATATAACTTAGAGGAAGTGGGACTTTTGCAATTGTTTCGAAGTTTGTCAAGAAGAGCGTTCAGGATGACTCGCATGTCCGGAGCGTTATGGAAGCCTCCATAAATTATATCGAAAATTTACCTTTCCAGTCCAGTTTCATTTTAAACAAAGTCACGACAATAAGTTCTGCAGGGCGCACGTTGATGGTCAGTTTTGCATTGGTATCCCCTGGCTAGACTGTCCCTCTAGAGCGAAATTACTCAAGCCCAATTTGAGTGATAGCACTTGATATGCACTTTTGCTATGACTGCGGTCTTCAGGATCCCCATTATCTCTAGATCTGTCAAATAGTTCAGAGACTGGAGCCTAATTTTCGAGCTTCAGCCCGTTTTTGAACCAAAGTGCTTTAAAAAGACCATAAAGACAATTTTGAAAATTTTTTTTTAAGCTTTTTTTTGACTCTCTAGGGAAGTACGCTCAATCGTTTTATGCCTTCCTGTGAAACTTGTTATTTTGTATAAAATAAATCAACGAAACCAAAACTGAGGTTTGGCTTTTCCGCCATGCCACTTGCGAACCGTTGGTTTCGTGCTTCCCTGAAGGCCTTTGAAGTGCACGTGGAGAGGGTTGTTTTACATGTAGCTTCTTCGTGAATTAATTATATAGTTCGCACACGTATACAGACATGTTTTATTTTTTAGACTATGCACAATCGCTAAAAATTAGTTTGTATGGTAGCAGGAAAAACGGCCGAATTGCCCCCAGTTGCATGTATGATGAGATATATTGAACTGCCAAAAATATGCACAGCAATACTACCGTAATTTGGAATGTTTATAATTTTTCCTGACATTCTTTTTTTCCAGCCTTGCGTATTCTGAAAACATACCGTTTAGTTTGAATTGTCGCTTAAAATTAAAGGAGACAGTGCGGCAGGTCCCCAAACGCTTCCTCGGCCTCCAAACTCCCTACGGCTGGACCCTTTGACAACAGAGGAAAACAGGAGGAACAGCAAGCATTCGAACGGCTGTCCAGTGGTAGATGCTGCACTAGTTGCAGAAAATCTGGAACCTGGGAAGGATGACAAGCTGCGTGAGAAAAGTTTCTGGTATTTTAGCTTCAGGACAATTTGATTTAAATAAAATCTAAATTCTAGTGCAGAAGGGACTGATAATGGGCTAGGCACCTTCGCTTATGCTTGTTGTACATTACTTGAGGGATGATATAAACAATTCCACAGACACCAATAGTGGAGTCCATTGAAATAGTATCGGAATCAGCAAAGGTCAAATGCGAGCAATGTATATAAATAAAAGTGCCCTCTTTCTTTACTTAGCCCCTGTACTTGGGCTGTCTCACTTGTGATTTTCTCTTTATAACCCAGACTATATTTGACATGTTGTTCGAGAAGCATGCAGCTTTTCTGCTTCTGCGTTTTTGTTTAAAAGCAGATAAAAAAAAAAAAAAAAACGAAATTGTATACATAATTTGCCAATTCATTCACACCATCAGCAGCATTAATTGTAAAAACGCGCAAAAAAAAAAAAAAAAAAGAAACGAGCGCGTCGACCGCTAACGTCCTAAAGTCATCACAGCCTCCACGGGACGAACGGGGCGAGACGGGGAAAAGTTCTGTCCTCGCCGTAACGTCACCTTGGGTCGCCGTAAGAGGGCGCCACGCAATCTGGCATTCGACGATGAGACGAGTTCAGCAGCCAGCGGCACCTTTTCACGTGCGAAGCTTTGGCGGCGAAAGCTCGCACGGACAGAACTTTGGTTCTTATGAGCCAACACATTGAGGGTGACGTCGCATGAGGGCTGGGGAAGACTTATAAAAGGCCATCTACCTGTTCTCCACGTTTTATATCCCAGGAAATAAACATAACATCTATCAATCACACTGGACGTTGTCTTTTGACGAGAAAATTCCCAGCTTATACGAAGTGCAACCACTGCACTTTTTCAGGAAATCGACGAGGAATTGATATCGTGAATTCAATATACCCCGAATCCATTGAGTTTAGGGTGGAGAAAGTAATCAAGACGATATATCGTGATCTAAGCCACACCCGCAAAATATCTGTCTCACAAGAATCCTTTCCCGCAACTTATATCAGAAATATGTTTTTATTATTGTTTGTTTGTAATTTAATAATGTCCATGTAAATTTATTTTGCCCTTAATAAAAATAAACATGAAGCAAAACAAATGTATAACTGACTCAACAAGCGGCAAAATGTGGTGCTCTCCTGCGCTAATCGGAAAGGTGAGCTTGTTTCTATCTTCTACGTCTTTTGTAAAACATGATAATGCAAAGGAAACAAACAAACAAGTTGTATGCGTGCGCGCACACACAAACATACCGGCAAAGAGAGTGGCTGAGTAAGACAGGCACAGACAGAATTGACCTTTTTCATACTTCGGCCACGATCGTGGCGCGCCCTCGCGGGAATCGCTCGAAACACTTTTGGTGGCTCTGGCACCGTCTCTCCGTCGTCCGCACCAGGCCCGGCGTGCCTCCCGGTCCATGTGTTTACGTGTCTTCTCTGGTGGCGTTGTTCCGTCTTTCCCCATTCTGAACGTGTCTTTCTGTCTTAGTTTGGCGTGCATATTTTCTTCGAAATTGCTGAGGACGACCTGGAGGATTAACAAAAGCTACTGTCTACGATACAGAGGACCTCGTTCGTTTTTATACCTTCAAGGGTGCATAGACATCCGACGCTGCGTCAGTTTCTACCATCGACTCGGAGCCAATTAATCGTCACTTCGGTATCGCGTCTTGCAATTGGCTACTAAAAGAGGGGTCCGCTCTCAAGGCAGAGTCGCAGAGTGTTATGTAAGGAAAGTATTGGTGACCAGTTTCGATACCGACCCAACCATCTACCCTGTGCGGAGCTCGTGAGCCCCGTTTATAACGCCCGGCCACTACAAACAGTTGATTTTTCTCCCCTTGATCGCTTAAGTTATTCGAGCTTATTGAGTCCGTCACTTAGCCGTCCTGTGTACCGCGCGAACGCACGAACATCACCGTATTCGGGAATTTAGGGCGGTGTGAAATACGGGCGGTCTTGATATCGCGAAGGCTCGCCTGCACCAACAAAAAGTAAGGAAAGGTACGTTAGAAAAAATCTCTCTTTAAATTCAGAACGTTTACGAACCTTCGACAAAGTGAGTCCAGCAAACAAAGGAGTTCACGGTTGGTTGCCAAGGCATTCCATCAGGGTTCTGTCTCCGTGAAGCTTAAATTCGTTTCGCACGCTTTAAATGTTTTGCCAGCGACTGATATTTTTATCTGTTTTTTCTTCTCTTTTCACATGGCAAGACGCGAATGTCTATAGCGCACGTCTGAAGGACGGAAAGCTTTAGCGTGTTATTCTTTACTTGAGTACCGTGTATGCCGTGATTTCGTCACACAACCTCGCGTGCACATTTACTATTAACGGGAAAATAATCGAGAGTGTAGGCGAGCTGGTGTAAGTTGAACATGGTGGTAAACTTGATATACGAATATGCATTGAGGACAGGGACGGAAACAGGACTTCTTTTAAGAAGTCCTGTGTCCTTGATCTTTTATCCTTTCATGTATTCGTATCTATTCACCAAGAAGCTCAATTTTAAGCATTAAACCTGAGACTGGTGTAGGAAAAGGACAACGCAAAAAGAGAACAGGCATCGTCTCAAAAGACGTTGCCTGTTCTTTTTCTGTCTCCTTTTGCGTTTTCGTTTTCCTACCCCTTTCCGGCTTACCATCATGTTCCGATTTACTGTATTTTAGTTAAAATCAGAATGAAGCGCCGTCACATTGATGATCCAGCCGGCTGCAACGGGCGATTGGCGTCCTAGGCTTTTGAAACCAGGGCAAAATGGCGGGGTGATTGACATCGAGTCTTTTTGTGCACCACCCGCAAAGGCTGCTGAAACTCCATAAAGGCTTCCATTTAAACCATTTTTGCTTTTATTTGTGCAACCTACAGCTGCGCGGTGGTGACGCGCGACGACTATGAGGCCAAGCCGCGAGAATAGCGGAGGAGTCAAGCCGAACCAGCACTGTCTGTACGACCGAGCGGACGAGAGAGCCACCAAAAATGGCGCCTTTCCCTTTCCTCCCTCTCTCTCAGGGTCGGCGCATGCGCCCAGCGATCTCTGAAAAAGGTCATGGATCTTACTCGAGCATGCCGTTTCCGCACTTAGAAAAATTCACTGTCATAAACAACTCGCGAACTGTGCTGGAGCTCAAGAGCCATAATTTTAAGTCTTTGATGTTTTATTTTTTGCACTTTTTACTTTTGGTATAATTGAGATACCTTTATTAATTTGTTTGAAACCGGCCTCAAAAGCAGTGGCAACAGTGGCACCAGCTGCACAAAACTGATAAACAAAAAGATTGGCGGGGACGAGGGACTTATTTTCCCGGGGTTTTCATATAAACTTCAAAAATCTTAATTATTAGAACAAAAAAAAAAAAAAAAAAAAAATTACGCTTCTTTTGTTCTAGTTTGGTGCGGTTTACACCAAGAAAAGGGTTTTGAAGTAGACTGCACTTTACGATGTAATTAGCTTTACAGTGAATTTTTTTACACTGTTTTTTGTGATTGTGCGGATTGAAAAATTAATTTTCCGTGTTGCACAACACGGTTCCCGGACATTTCATCGAACGCCGTTTCGTCGAACGCCGTTCCATCGAAAAAAATTACGTTTTATCGAACGCCGTTTCATCGAATCGCTGACAGCCGTTTCATCGAATGTCCTTTATATAAAAAGTGTGAAAGATGCTCTTTTATGCACGAATCGAGTGCATTTTCGTGTCATTAACCCATTTCATCGTCAGGTTTTTTAATGTCCAAAGTTGTAAATGTTACAATTTATTTTGATGCAACTAACCCATGAAGATATTGGTACCGATTTTTATTATTGTTTCGCATATTGTGCTTATCTGTTCACCCCCTCTGTATTACCCGATGGGCCTTGAGGGTATTGTAACAAATAAATAAAAAAAGTCGGTTCCCGGACATTTCATCGAACGCCGTTTCGTCGAACGCCGTTTCATCGAAAAAATTACGTTTTATCGAACGCCGTTTCATCGAATCGCTGACAGCCGTTTCATCAAATGTCCTTTATATAAAAAGTGTGAAAGATTCTCTTTTATGCACGAATCGAGTGCATTTTCGTGTCATTAAAGGGGTCATGAAACGCTTTTCCAACTTTTTCCTGTTTAGCTTTCCTCCTCAACTCATAAATCGCGCACGAAAAGGGGGAGTTCCCTCTTGCTCGCACTCTCATTTGCGTAATCCGGACACATCCATTCTCCCCCTAGAAGATTAGCCCGTCGCTCATAATTCAGACAAAAGTTGCTTTCCCCACCCCGTTCATTCCGAAGCTGACAGTGCTGTTGAAGCTACGTGCTCGTTGGGCCAGCCACACTTGCCACGTGAGCGTGGCAAATGTGGCTGCAGAGAATCAAGTCAGGTGATGAAAGGGAGGCAGCTGATTGGTCCGGCAAGCGCGTAGCTTCCAGCACAATGTCAGCTTAGGGGTGAAGGGAATAAGTCAGGTCCGGTTGCGTGTGACGTCAGTTTGGACCCGATGACGCGCTTTTGGGACCGCGGATGTATCACAGTGAAAAGGCAGAGAGGTTGCGAAGGGGAGGAGGTACGAAATTGTCCGCTCTGTTTTCAAATTTTCGCACTGAAAGTCGGGCTTTTGACTTTCCACCTTTTTCCTTTTGGTCCACTGAACGATGTGCTATTAGTAAAATCCCAATCTAAAATGATTTGTCCCAACCCAAAAATCGTTTCATGGGCACTTTAACCTATTTCATCATCAGGTTTTTTAATGTCCAAAGTTGTAAATGTTACAATTTATTTTGATGCAAGTAACCCATGAAGATATTGGTACCGATTTTTATTATTGTTTCGCATATTGTGCTTATCTGTTCACCCCCTCTGTATTACCCGATGGGCCTTGAGGGTATTGTAACAAATAAATAAAAAGTCGCACTCCCGGTAAGAGCGCACTCCAACTCATGGAGGCCAGAAGGCGACTTAGGTTTTGCGCAGGCGCAACAACTTTAGCCATGTGAGCCTCCTAGCCTCTCATGTCTTTCTATTGACACTTTTTTACTGCCCGAAGCTTGCAGTACCTAAAGCTGAGGTGCTATTTATGAAACTACAACAAAACATTTTTATTTTTTTTTTATTTTTTAGTCTGACTCAATGAAGTCAAAAGTAAGTACGTCACTTGAAATTTTATTTGAAAACTTTCGGGGGTTCATGTGTTCGTGCGACAGCCATTCACCGTTCCAAATGATGAGGAATTGCTCTCAAAAAGTCCCCCACAGCCATGCTCCGTCGGTTCTCATAAAAAAGGCGGACCTTCTCATTTTTCGTCTTTATGGCCTTCTGGCGAGGAGGCTCTTGGGAACTCAGCATCGCCTCCAGCTTGTCTTCCGTCAGTTGATGTTCTGCGGCAATGCTAGTCAAAAACTTCCAGAACCCAGGATGGGCACCTCCTAGCTACAAGAAGCGGGAATGCTACCCTAGCGTTTGATAAGACGGCGTTCGATAAGACGGCGTTCGATAAAACGGCGTTCGATAAAACGGCGTTTGATGAAACGGCTTCGATGAAACGGTGTTCGATGAAACGGCGTTCGATGAGACGGTATTCGATGAAACGGCTTCGATGAAACGGCGTTCGACGAAACGCCGTTCGATGAAATGCCCCGCCCCAGCAAAACACTAGTGAAAAACGAGACTTTGGGGTAAGCCGTCCCGATAGAGTGGCAGACATGATCGGGAGAACAAATTTCTTGCATCACACGACACAGGTCCATCGTTTTCGCTGCCCCACAAAACTGAAACTTTATCCCCACGAGATAAAACGCCTAACTATTGATGCACTTAACGACGCAGCAGTTCATGCTGTCAACCCAGTTCAACCGCACCTCTACGACTTCAATGCGTACCAGTGGGATTTCAGATAAAATCGACCAAAGGGTGGCTGGTCGACATCTTTAAATCCACTGTCGTTTTGATATACCATTGTCTAGTGCAGGGGTGGCCAAACCGCGGCTCTTTGCTAGTCCAAGTGCGGCTCGCGGATCCCTCATAAAAACCCCCCTCCCCCCCCCCCCCCCCCCCCCCCCCCCCGCACGCCACTTTCCTTCTTTCTTTTTTGGGAAAAGAAAGATATCCTTTCCTTCTTTCCCTAGGAAAAAAGAAAAAGCTTTCAGAATAAAAACAAAAACAAAAAACAGCTTGCGCTTTGGCAGCTTTGTGCCCCCCCTAGGTACAGTCGAACCGCTTTTCACTCCTGTTTCCTCAGATCCTGTTCCTTTCATTGTTCGAGAGAGTTTACTGGCCCCTAGGGGGAAATGCATCAAGGACAGGGATTGTCAAACCATGCATGCACTTTGGCTTGGAGTCGAGGAAATGTTCTGTCTCCCGGCCTTTGTCACTCGCCGGTGATACTTGTCTTCTTTCGATAATGAATGTTGCCTCCATATTGTTTTTTGTTGAAGGTCGCGAAAGCCCGGGTTGACCGCATTCATAGTTTCCATTAGTCACAGATGTTATGTTCAAGTTCACAAAGGACCGAGAACATTCTCATTGTCATTTTTACCGGCTTACATTAGTGACCCGCAAACTGCTTTTTTATACTTTTTTTTTTTTTGGGGGGGGGGGGGGGGGGGGGGCGTTCCAGGCGTTGTCTGGAATGCAAGCGTTCCAGGCGCTGTCTGGAACGCTTGCATGGAAGGTTAAAAGTAGGGGTGTCGCGAACCGGCCGAGGTTCGAGTTCGACCAGGTTCGACTTTTTCGACCTTTTAGTGGAAAATTCGACGAACCTTGTATTGAAGTTCGACTCGTGTGCGCATGCGCGACAGGCTGGTCAGTTGGCTTCGGCTTGAATGGCAATGGCTAAGGGATAAATTAAAGGGGCCCTGCAAGGACTTTTTAGCAGGTTTTTAATTTGCACCGAACCTGAGCGCACTGAACGTAGTAACTTAGTGAAATTTTTCTTTTCTCGTAATTCGCTTTATCTTAAAAGTTATAGGCAAATTAAAATTACAAAAACAAGCAAAAAATAACCTCCCTCATGACGTCCTTGGTTGCTTGAGTGGCCGTGAACTAGAGGAGGGGTAGTGGGCTCATCGCGAGCGCTCACGGCTGCCGCACTCCGTGTCGACGGCGCGAGAGGGCGCCACTAAAGCACGTTCTGGATAGGCTGTATGCAGCGGGCGGCCAGAGCGGCTCTCATTGCATGTGCTGCGCGATTAAACACTAATTCGGCATGACACTTCATTAGCCACAAACGACAGCAAACACGGGGTAAATATTAGTTCAGAATGGGAGCCACTTCCCGCTGCCATACCGCGAAACGGCCAAACCGGAAGCCAAAGCTTCTCGCCGAAGGCCTTCGGAACGCTCGGAACCTGTCGGATCCTCTTGTCCATACGACCGCAGCGCCGCCGCGTACATCCGGGACCTTTCCGTGTCGGCGCCTGATCCCACTACTCCTTTCTAGTATTCGCCGCCTTTTCCACCGCTTGGTGGCGGGTATGTCGACGAGTCATTTCTTGTTCCCGTACTTTATAAACTGCATTCGTTTCTTTTCTGATCTAAAATACTGAACAAAAACTACTTTTATAAATAATTAAAAAGGGTTCGCACCAGTTATATTTTGCATTTCGACTAAAAGGAAGTTCTTAGCGGCTCTGACCAGTAGTAAGCCCAGGACCAAAGACGTCACATTTTGCGCGCTTTCGGTACCGTGGGTCGCCCTCGTCGGTGGAGGAGGTTTCCGCGTCGTCCGGTTAAAATATGACGCACTGATATTTAGTTACTCTCTCCGTGCCCGCTGGCTTGCCCGAACCCCAAGAGACGTGGAAACCGCAAAAAAGATAGACGCTTAAATATGATTGCAGGGCCCCTTTAAAGGGATACTACAACGAAATTTCGGCGCCCATTTTTTGGTCTATATGTGTTCAAAAGAGCAGTATCCCATGGAACATACCAATATTTTGTTAAAAAAGTCTCGAAAAGGAATTTTAAAACGAATTAAACGATTAGCAAAGAGCACCTGGTGGATGTCGCTAACGCCTCGTTTGTAATGCTTGTCTAGGAACCTTGACAGCTAGTGACGGAGGTTGTCTCGTCTCCAGCCACGACGAGAGAAGGGGGGAAGGAGGAACTCCCCTCTTCCCGAGAATCCCTTTTGTGTGTCGCAGAAGTCGCTATTGTCCCCCTAGAAGATTATAGAACATTAAAGACCGACGACCAGTTCGCGCTTTCCACTTTTTCCTCGCTTCCCCCTCTCCCCCTTCTACCCTGTCCACCGTTGCCTGTTTCATTCTCCCCCATGGTGAGGAGGGTCTTCTGCCTTGCAGAATCCCAAATTTGGTCGTCGGCCTTTAACCCGTCACTCAAAATTCGTACAAAAGCAACCACTTCGGTGGCTGGAACGATTAGGCCATCCTCTCGACGTCAGCCTCGCCGTAGCTTTGCTCGTCTTGAGACGACCTACGTCACGATTGCGTTGGATGTCACGTGCTCTAAGCTGGGCCTTCTCCGAGCGCTTGCCAGAGTGGGCCGTTTATAACGAAAAATACAGCCACCAGGATCAAAATACAAACGTGCGATTGTCATTTACGGATATTGTGGATCATATTCAACCTATTTTTGAACACGACGGGAATATTTCAAATTTCGTTGAAGTATCCCTTTAAGGGAAGCGCCGATTGGTTATTTCACTTAATACAGTACAAAAAAATTAAATTATTAACCTCTTCAATGATTAGAATTAGTTTCTTTTAATTGCAACTGTTTATAAAATAAAATAACCCTTTTCTTTAAAAAAAACATTCTCCAAACCTAGACATGCTTGTATCAAGGTCTGGCCACATTGTCCACAAAGTCGAACCGGTCGAATCTGGTGAAAAGTTCGAAGTCGAACCGAAAGTTCGACTTAAAAATCTGGTTCGACAAAAGTTCGCGACACCCCTAGTTAAAAGGTTTGTTGTACCAGGGTCATGCTTCGATTGGAAAAAAACAGACATGTGTACACGGAAGATAAAAAGTGCTAAAAAACTGTCAGCATTCCATGCGAGGAGGTTATCATTTCTTCAGCTGCCTCCACGGTGTTCTATGCGCTCTGTCTAACCACCCTGCCAGAAGCAAGGTATCCCCACGTCAAGTTCGCGGGCTAGAAACTCCCCTCCATATTTGGATTAACTGCGAGGCGCTGTTCTCAACAATGAAAGCGGTGACGTCAGAACAGCGCGCGGCCCTTACGGACGACCATCTGACTGAGCTGCTCCGGAGCGCAACCAGGGTTGGGCAGTATCGCGATACAAATGTATCGCGATAGAATTTCACAAATACATTTCGTATCTGTATTTCTGTATCGCGATACATTTTTTTCACCAGTATCTGTATTCCTGTATCGAAATAAATTTTGAATGTTCTTTTGTATCGCGATACAATCAGGGTGAAATTTATTTCGTTACATTTCTTGAAAAATACTCCCCCCCCCCAAAAAAAAAAAAAATAACAACAGATCTGAACTCATTTTTTTTTCTTCTAAGCATGCTGACCAAGGTTCCTCCCGATTCTCCAAACTATTTTTCTTTGCGTCCTCTTCTCTCTTCTGAGAAGTGTTGCGTAGTCGGGGACTCGAACTAGGTGGCGTGCCAGGAGTGGAGTAGGAGCATCTTGTGCCGCAGGTCCCTAGGTAGGGATTTCTCGAGTCATTGTCTGCTGGCATCCAAAGCCCGCTGCTAACCGTCTCGCTTGCCTTAGCGTGCACAGTCCTCCCAGCCGGCAAAGCTGAGTCACAGTCCGTTGCAGCACGAGCCCGGTGGTGGTTGACTTGAAATAGTAGGATGACTCACGCAGTGGAGTTCAACACATATTCGAATACGTCTGCGGCTGCGCCCGTAATATTGCACGGCTCAAGGGTACGTCATCAGCCGACGTGAACGTGACCCGCTGCTCTGGTGATCCGAAATTCATGAAGGAGGTCAGACTTGGCCTCGCTGTGCCGACCCAGACCCTGTACACCTGCGACTCGTCTCGAGCGCGCTGTTTCTCGGAGAGCTCGCACCTGTGCCGGCAGTATCAGGTCGCAGCCCACGAGGTCTCTATTTGGAGTATGCAAAGCGAAACTTGAGGACTGCAATCCATGCGTCGGTGGCGGAGGGTCGGCAGGAAGAACCTTCACAACAGGGATGCCACGGTATCGTCTTTTCAACCGTAACAGAAGATAAGACATGTGTTCCAGGAGGCTTCAGGTGGCCCACTATTCTCGAAAATTCCAAATGACGCTGCGTGCACGATCGTCAACGAGGTAACCTACAACGAAAGTGCGTATTGTCCTTTCGCACAGCAGCGTGGTGAAGTTTCATGTTCAAGGCCACACCTACAGATAAAGAATACCAGTTCATTTCATCGTGATGTTCTGTGATAAATGTTGAAGGGGGCGTCCTTATTGGACAGGGGCGTGGTGACGTTTTGATGAAATTTAGGATGACATAGAATTTATTTAGAGGTCAAAGCCTTTTCGCATCCCTCGTCAGACAGACAGGATGTCAGGGAAGGGACCGCGGTCAGTCCTTGACGGAACGTTTTTCTGAGCCCATTGAAAACTCCTCGTCGTCCGAAATCACTACCTGCAAGGCAAAGTGCCAAGCCTACGGGAAAAAAATTTAGGATCAAAAACTTCCACTTCCAAGTTCTAGCTTCATCTGATTTGGCGTCTCAAACAAATTTGAAGGATGTATTGGAGTATCAGTATTTCTGTATTTGTATTTCTGTCCTCCCTAAAATGTATTCCTGTATTTGTATTTCCAAATACTTTTTGCCTCTATTTAAAATTTATTTCCGATACGTATCGCCGATACACTTTTACAGATATATTTCAGTATCGGTATTTCAGCTACTATTTTGATGTATCCCAGTATTTGTATTTCCAAATACATTTTTGAGTATCTCCGCCCAACCCTGAGCGCAACGACGTCGTTCGAGTCGAACTTCAATTGGCGCTTGTTTTATGAATGGGGAAGCCCAACACAGGCACATAATGAGGAACCGCTGCATTATTGTAATTCACTGTGCCCGCAGCCCAGATGAATGAAATAAACAAACCTGCCACGCCCCCTTTTTGCTGCGGCTCTTCACTAAACTGTTTCTTTTTATGGCTCACTGCATATGTTCCTTGAAACCCGGAGAAAAGCTCACCGGAGAAAAGCTCACCGCAAAACCGGCGGATTCAAAGAAAAGCTCACCATTTCTTTTTTTTATTTGGAAGCTGTTGGATCATGCGTAACATATATCAATTTATTATCATTAATGTTCGTCAGCTTTGTCAAAAAGAAAATGCCATTTTTTGTATTATTTGCCAAGCTTATTAAGTATATTGCTCCCAAATTAATAATGGCGGGCGAGTGTTTTCTGCGGCTTACTCTCTAGGCAACTAAAGCCTACTGAAAATTTTATGAACTTGAATAACATGAAAAAGTTCGAAAACTTATGTCTTCCTAAAACCTGAAAATCAAAACTGTAAACACCGAAAATCCGAAAGTGCATGCTCAACAACGCGGTGCCTGAAATTCTCATTGAAGCTTGTATTAAACCTTTGAAAACAGGATAAAACAGTCATGAAAATAATCACTGGAGAAGGGGAACAAGAGGTGCACCTTTGCATTTAATTGCATTATAATAAAACAGTCAGTAGGATATCGAGGCTTCTTTCTTCCACGGACATGCACGTTTTCTAACCGTTCGTGCTGGTGTTTCCGCAGGTTGCCATCGTGTGATAGTGCCCTTCTAAGGTGAGCCACTCATGACTTTCAGAGCTGCACACTGGCACCGTTTTTTACTCGTGATCTATATGAGAACTAGTCTCCTGTAAGGTAGCGAATAGGGCGAGTTTGGAAACGTTATACATGATGAAAACCGCTCAAACGACGACGATGGAGTGAAGACAACAAACACGACAGGAGGAAGCTATTCTCGCAACTAAAGTTTTCTTAATGAAACTAACAGAAAGAAAACAGCGTAGTCGACACTGATTGCATCAACAAATACCTACTTAACTATTAGGCACTACAGAATATTTGGAGCTGAAATGGTTCACACACCGCTATTCATATTAGCTCACAAAGAACAAACCTCTATTTGACAGAGCTACCGACGGCGCACTCTCAGTTGTCAATAAATTGTTGTCTTTTTTACCGCGGTGTACGATGTTCTGATATCATTTTTGCGGCTTCATTAATATGCAGAATGGGTGATTACTAATTTATGAGGAATTAGTAAATATGCCTAATGACCTTCGAGAATATTACAAGAAAAAGGACAGTTTTTTTTTTTTTTTTAATGAAGTGGCGAATGCGCTAAGTTAAAAAAAATCGTTGAGCTTTTCTCCGCATCTGCCGGTTTCGCGGTGAGCTTTTCTCCCGGTGAGCTTATCTCCGGTGAGCTTTTCTCCGGTGAGCTTTTCTCCGGTGAGCTTTTCTCCGGTGAGCTTTTCTCCGCCGCCCATGTTCCTTAGGGGGAGCAAACTTTTGCCCAAAGCCTAAACAAAAGAATGTGTTTTTAGTGGCTTAGTCTGTAGGCAACGAAAGCCTAACTGAAATCTTTATGAACTTGAAGAACAGGAAAAGGTTCGAAGACTGAATAATGTCTGCCTAAAACCTAAAAAAAAAAGAAAAAAATCCGAAAGTGCATGCGCAACAACGCTGTGGCTGAAATTCTCTTTGAAGCTTTTGTTAACAGGATAAAACAGTAAGTACGATATCGAGATATCTTTCTTCACGGACATGCCACGTTTTCTAGCTGCTCGGGCTGTGTTTCCGCACGTTGCCTTTGTGTGATAGTACCCTTCTATGGTGAGCCCCCATGACTTTCAGAGCTGCACACTGGTACCGTTGTTACTCGTGACCTATATAAGAAGTAGTGTTCTGTAAGGTAGCGAATAGAGCGAGTTGGTAAAGGTTATACATGATGAAAACCGCTCAAACGACGATGAGCGGAGTGAACACAACAAACACGACAGGACGAAGCTGCTCTCGCAACTAAAGTTTTGCTACTGAAATTAACAGAAAGAGCGTAGCCGACGCTGATTACATCAAGAAACACCTACTTATCTATTAGGCACTACACAATATTTGGAGCATAAACGGTTCACATACCGCTATTCATATTAACTCGCAAAGAACATACATCTTTATTTGACAGAGCTACCGACGTCGCACTGTCAATAAATTGTTGTCTTTTTACCGGTGTACGATGTTCTCATTTTATACTTGCGGCTTCATTGATATGAAGAATAGGTGATTACTAATTTCTGAGGAATTAGTAAATATGCCCAATGAACTTCAAGAATATTACAAAAAAAGGGACATATTTTTAATGAAGTGACGAATGCGAATTGTGTTAAATTGCCACGATTGACGCGGAACCCACTAAGTTAAAAAAAAATCGGCATCTGCTCAAAGGCCGGTGAGCTTTTCTCTCCGCATCTGCCAGTTTCGCGGTGAGCTTTTCTCCGGTGACCTTATCTCCGGTGAGCTTTTCTCTGGTGAGCTTTACTCCGGTGAGCTTTTCTCCACCGCCCGCTTTCGTTAGCTTCGATCTCCAGTTCTGGCCAGAAGGTAACGCGGCATCGATCACTTTTACGTCCGCTTGGTCTGCTTGGTTTGAACACTCTTTTGTGCGTTGTCTTGTTAACGAGCGTTGAGTCTCTGTTGAGTTTAAACACTGTTTTGTGCATTCTCTTGTTAATGAGCGTTGAGCCTCTGTTGAGTTCGAACACTGTTTTGTGCGTTGTCTTTTTAATAAGTGTTTGACCTGATATCCTGCAGCCGCAGGCTTTATTTCCCTGTATTAAAGAGAAAAGACTGGTGGCCGAGTGGATTACTGCTTCAGTAGCACGGGCGCCTGGATTCTACCCCCACAACTTCGCAGCTGGCACAAGCTTTTTGTTTTTCAGATTTGTGCTTGCCGGTGCATGCGCCGTAGTACCGGCGATCAACACACGGCTATACGCTTGCACGGTGATTGACATTGACACACAGCGACGGACACATGGCAATATACATACGCTGTAAAAATGTACCCCTTAGAATAAACTACTGATAATTGCCGGTGTAAAAAAAATTGCGCGAAAAAGCCCCCGGAGAACTTCTCAGCCTGCCCCCCCCCCCCCCCCCCCCCCCCCCCGGGAAAATGGAAAGTCTACGCCGCTGATATATAGTAGGCCTAATTATATTTATTGCTATTATATTTTGTATTCTAAAAATTGCCAACTATGCCTGCTCGAACGACAAAAGACAAAATTTGGAGGCCTGTATCTCATGAAATAATTTAATCACCATCATGTACTTTTCAGATAATATTCTACTTATATATGGCTATTATTTAAATATATATTCGGTATTTGAGTGATACGGTAGCCGTGATATATTTGGGCGAGCCGGAGAAAAGCTCACCGGAGAAAAGCTCGGAAGCTCCGGAGAAAAGCTCACCGCGAAACCGGCAGATGCGGAGAAAAGCTCACCGATTTTTTTTTGTTAACTTAGCGGATTCTGCGTCAAACGTGGCAATTTAACATAATTCGCATTCGCCACTTTATTTAAAATATATATATATATATATATATATATATATATATATATATATATATATATATATATATATATATAACGGGCATGGCTGGCGGGAGGCCGAAGGCGTGGGTATAAAACTGAGAAGAAAAAAAACCTTAGTGAAAAAACAGCAACAACGGACGATTTAATCTTCGACGTTTCGGCAGGAGTCCGGCCTTC